>NW_012116422.1:595732-608026 GCF_000951035.1 Colobus angolensis palliatus
CCAAGTCTTTGCTATTGTGAATAGTGCCACAATAAACATAACGTGTGCATGTGTCTTTATAGCAGCATGATTTATAATCCTTTGGGTATATATCCAGTAATGGGATGGCTGGGTCAAATGGTATTTGTGGTTTTAGATCTTTGAGGAATTGCCACAGTCTTCCACAATGGTTGACCTAGTTTACAGTCCTACCAACAGTGTAAAAGTGTTCCTATTTCTCCACATTCTCTCCAGCACCTGTTGTTTCCTGACTTTTTAATGATCGCCATTCTAACTGATGTGAGATGGTATCTCATTGTGGTTTTGCTTTGCATTTCTCTGATGGTGAGTGATGATGAGCATTTTTTCATGTGTCCATTGGCTGCATAAATGTCTTCTTTTGAGAAGCGTCTGTTCATATCCTTTGCCCACTTTTTGATGGGGTTGGTTTTTTCTTGTAAATTTGTTTGAGTTCTTTGTAGCTCTGGATACTAGCTCTTTGTCAGCTGAGCAGATTGCAAAAATTTCTCCCATTCTGTAGGCTGCCTGTTCACTCTGATGGTAGTTTCTTTGGCTGTGCAGAAGCTCTTTAGTTTAATTAGATCCCATCTGTCATTTGTGGTTTTTGTTGCCATTGCTTTTGGTGTTTTAGACATGAAGTCCTTGCCCATGCCTATGTCCTGAATGGTATTGTCTAGCTTTTCTTCTAGGGTTTTTATGGTTTTAGTCTCTAATTTATTTAAGTCATTTAAGTCTCTAATCCATCTTGAATTAATTTTTGTATAAGATGTAAGGAAGAGATCCAGTTTCAGCTTTGTACTTAAGGGTAGACAGTTTTCCCAGCACCATTTATTAAGTAGGGAATCCTTTCCCCATTTCTTGTTTTTGTCAGGTTTGTCAAAGATCAGATGGTTGTAGATGTGTGGTATTATTTCTGAGGGCTCTGTTCTGTTCCATTGGTCTATATCTCTGTTTTGGTACCAGTACCACGCTGTTTTGGTTACTGTAGCCTTGTAGTATAGTTTGAAGTCAGGTAGCCTGATGCCTCCAGCTTTGCTCTTCTGGCTTAGGATTGTCTTGGCAATTGGGGCTCTTTTTTGGTTCCATATGAACTTTAGTTTTTTCCAATTCTGTGAAGAAAGTCATTGGTAGCTTAATGGGGATGGCACTGAATCTATAAATTGCCTTGGGCAGTATGGCCATTTTCACGATATTGATTCCTCCTATCCATGAGCATGGAATGATATTCCATTTGTGTGTGTCCTCTTTTATTTCATTGAGCAGTGGTTTGTAGTTCTCCTTGAAGAGGTCCTTCACATCCCTTGTAAGGTGGATTCCTAGGTATTTTATTCTCTTTGAAGCAATTGTGTGTAGTATTCCATAGTACATATGTACCACATTTTCTTTATCCAATCCACCACTGATGGGCCCCTAGGTTGATTCCACACCTTTGCTATTGTGAACAATGCTGCAATGAACATACAAGTGCATGTGTCTTTTTGGTAAATTTGTTTTCTTTTGGATACTCAGTAATGAGATCACTGAGTTGAATGGTAGTTCTCTTTCAAAGTTGCTTGACAAATCTTCAAACTGCTTTCCACAGTGGCTAAACTACTTTACATTCCCATCAATGGTGTATAAGCATTCCCTTTGCCCCACAGCCTCACCAGCACCTGCTATTTTTTGACTTTTTAATAATAGCCAATCTGACTGGTGTGAGATGGTATCTCATTGTGGTTCTGATTTGTCTTTCTCTGATGATTAGTGATGATGAACATTTTTTCATGTTTGTTGGCAGCTTGGATGTCTTCTTTTGAGAAATGTCTGTTCATAGTTTTGTTCACTTTTTATGGGGGTTGTTTTTTGCTTGTTAAATTGTTTAAATTCCTTATAGATTGTGTATATCAGACTTTTGTCAGATGTACAGTTTGTGAATATTTTTGGTCATTGTGTGGGTTGTCCACCAGACACAATTCTTCACTTCCTCAAGAGAGCCTTAACCCTAACTCTGTCAACGTATGTGAAACTATGTATAACTGGCAACATAAAACATCTTCATCCCAAATTCTTGACAGAAAATATAATTTTAGTTTTCTTCTGTCTAATCTGCAAATGTCTGTGTGCTAGTAAATGATAAAGACATACCTAGACATCCAGGCTAAACCAGAGACTCCTCCTTAAACCACAATGACTTGCATCACACTCAACTGTTTCTACTAAATTGTGCTTTCACACTATGCAAAGGAAACTGCAAAGGAACAGACTGACAAAGGATGAAAATAGGGAAAGGGGTCTCATGGAAACCAATGAAAAAGAATATTTTAGAAAAGAAAAAGAAATACCATGGCATGAACAGGTTTACATATATGTTGATGACAGAATCTGAGGTTGAGGAGAAACACAACACCTCTGAGGAAGTAGAGAACAGGATATAGAGCACAAGAGAAAGGATTAGCTCAAAGAAAATAACTGTCACACTAGGAGCGAAAGAAGGGAGATAAAGACGTACATGGGTGCAGAAAGATTTGTAGATATGAAGGTAAGGTGCGGAGGGAATCCATAGCTAAGAGATCCATTTTCCTTGTCAAGCAGGTGAACGGAAGTAAGGGAAAGGCGGTAAGACGTGGGGATAGTCAAGAGTAAAAAAGATAATAGCGGTTGTTGGGAAATAAAATACAGTCATACGTTTTGGTCAACAACAAACTGTATATGTGATGGTGGTCTCATAAGATTATAACACAGTTCAAAAACTCCCATTGCCTAGTAACACTGTAACTGTCATCACATGGTAGCACAAAATATTACTCACATGTTTGTGATGATGCTGATGTAAACAAACCTATTGCACTGCCAGTCATATGAAGGTATTATAGATACAATTATGTAAATACACAATATTTGATAATAAAAGACAACGTTGGCTGGGTGCAGTGGCTCACGCCTGTAACCCCAGCACTTTGGGAGGCCGAGGTGGGCAGATTACAAGGTCAGGAGATCGAGACCATCCTGGCTAACATGGTGAAACCCCGTCTCTACTAAAAGTATAAAAAGAAAAAAAATTAGCCAGGCATGGTGGCATGCATCTGTAGTCCCAGCTACTCGGGAGGCTGAGGCAGGCGAATCGCTTGAACCCGGGAAGCAGAGGTTGCAGTAAGCCGAGACTGTGCCACTGCACTCCAGCCTGGGCAACAGACTGAAAAAAAAAAAAACTATGTTACTGGTTTATGAATTTACTACACTTTTTATCATTATTTTAAAGTGTACCCCTACTTATAAAAAAATTAACTGTGAAACAGCCTCAGGCAGATCCTCCAAGAGGTATTCCAGAAAAGGGCATTATTAGCATAAGAGCTGACAGTTCCATGTGTGTTATTGCCTCTAAAGACTTTACAGTGGGACAAGATGTGGAGATGGAAGATAGTGATACTGATAATCCTGACTCTATGTAGGCCTAGATTAATGGTGTGTTTGTGTCTCAGTTTTTAACAAAAAGCTTAAAAATGTTTAACTGAAAAAAGCTTAGAGTAAGGACATAAAGAAAGAAAATATGTTTGTACAGCTGTACAATGTGTTTGTGTCTTAAGCAAAGTGTTACTACACAACAGTTCAAAAGATTTTAAAATTAATATAAGTAAAAAAGTTACAATAAGCTAAGGTTAATTTTATTATTGAAGAAAAACATTTTTTAATAAATTTAATGTAGCCTAAGTATACAGTGCTTATTTATAAAACCTACAGTAGTGTACAACAATATTCTAGGCTTTCATAGTCACTGACTACTTACTCACTGACTCACCCAGTAACTTCCAGTCTCACAAGATCCATTCACGCCAAGTGCCCTATATAGGTGTACCACTTTTTATCTTTTTTTTTTTTGGAGATGCAGTCTCAGTCTGTAGCCCAGGCTGGAGTGCAGTGGTGCGATTTCGGCTCACTACAACTTCCGCTTCCTGGGTTCAAGTGACTCTCCTGCCTCAGCCTCCCCAGTAGCTGTGTTTACAGGCGTGTGCCATCATGCCATCATGCCTGGCTAATTTTTATATTTTTAGTAGACATGTGGTTCCACCATGTTGGTCAGGCTGGTCTCAAACTCCTGACCTCAGGTGATCCGCCTACCTCAACCTCCAAAAGTGCTGGGATTACAGGTGTGAGCCACTGTGCCCGACCGACTTTTTGTCTTTTATACCATATTTTTGCTGTACCTTTTCTATGTTTGGATATGTTTAGATACACAAATACTTACCATTTTGTTACAACTGTCTGCAGTGTTCAGCACAGCAATATGCTGTACAAGTTTGTAGCCTAAGAGCAAAAGGCTATTACCATACACCCTAGGTGTGTAGCAGACTATACCATCCATCTAGGTGTGTGTAAGTACACTCTGTGATGTTTGCACAACAACAAAATTACTAAAAATGCATTCCTCAGAACAGAGCCCCATCATTCACTAGTGCATGAGTGTATGTTGAATACAAAACATAAGATTTCAAAAAAAAAAAAAAACAAAACATAAGATTTCCAGGCAACGCTGTACATCTACATAACGTTGAAGACTACGACCTAGGACGACATACTGGCTGCAAACTACAGTTAGGTGATTTTCTCCAGTAGGACCTCATGGGCTTGAATTTGGATCAGACCGTGCCAAGGTAAAGGTTTTGACAGGTATACGGAACAAAAGAAAAGAAAGGCTATGGAAATGGAGTAGAAGACTGACAAGAATACAGCTGAATTGATCTAAGCTAGTTAGGGAACACAGTGATGGAACAAGGATAACAGAAGAAAATGGAGGCAGTAGGGTTAAAGAGATGAAAAAAACGCAAAGAAGGGGAGTGCGAGACAGAGAGTACAAGGAATAGGAGGCTATAATTCACAGGGCAGGATCCTAGAGTTTAAGATATTAGAGGTAGAATAGTTCATTTATTCATTAAATACAGATATGTAACTACTATGTGTCAAGCAGTGGTTAGGGCAAGACAAGAAAGAACCTGCTCTGGAAGAAAGATACAACAGTAGTTAAGCAAAGAAATAAATTAACTTGATAATTTCAGGTAAGTCAATAAACTATGATAGAAGGTGGTAGTGAGAGAATGGTTTGTGTTGGGGGGAGGTATATTCTTTCTTTTTGTTTTTGTTTTTTGTTTTGTTTTGTTTTTGACACAGAGTCTCGCTCTGTCTCCCAGGCTGGGTGCAGTAGCATGATCTCGGCTCACTGCAACTTCTGCCTCCTGAGTTTGAGAGATTCTTCTGCCCCAGCCTCCCAATTAGCTGAAATTATAGGTATGTGCCACCACACCCAGTTAATTTTTGTATTTTTAGTAGAGACAGGTTTTGCCGTGTTGGTCAGGCTGGTCTCAAACTATTGGCCTCAAGTAATCTGCTGGGATTACAGGCAGCACGAGCTACCATACCTGGCCAGTATATTCACTTTTTTAAAAGGTGCCGAATATGGACAAAATTTTCTGGAGAAAATAAAAAGCTGGGCTTCGCTAGATATGAGGTCTTCTAATAGACCTTATATAAGCAATGATGCCATCTCATTTAGCCAAACTCTTTTGGTCTCCCAAACACCCAAAGAATAAAATCCAAGTTCCTTTGCTCAGATGTAAAGCTCTTCATGGGCTGGCCCAGATCTGTTTTTCCGGACTCCTTTCATGTTACCCATAATTATCATCATACTGATCTTCTCAAAGTTGCTAAGATCTATCAAGTCCATGCCTTTGTACAAGCCATGTGTTCTACCTGAAATATTCTCACTCTCTCTGGCAAATTCTTATTTATTCTTAAAGATCTAGCTCTAAATGTCACCTCTTCTAAAAAGTTCTTATTCATTCCTCCAAGCAGAGTTAGCCACTGACTTTTGGGATTACACTTTACTTTAGATTATAAATCTAATAGTATCTTCATCAGATTGTCCTGTAATTTATCTGTTCACATGCCTGTTTCTTCCACTAGGAAAAAAAGCTCCCTGAGGGAAGATCTTATTCATCTTTCAATTTCTAGTCCCAAGCTTCGTAAATGAGTAAAACTACATATCCCCAAGTAAATGTAATATCATAGGCACTAAATATTTCAGGAGTGAATGGATTCCACAATCTGGAAAAAAAAAAAAGAAAAAACAAATGTGCTTTCTTTAAAAAGTTAAAAGGCATGTCCATCAACTCATGAATAAACAAAATGTGGTATGTCAATACAATGAACTATCTGGCCATAAAAAGAATCCATACTACAAGGATGAACCTTGAAAACATTAAATTAAGGGAAAAAAGCCAAACACAAAAAGGCTATGTATGATGATTCCATTTATATGACTTGTCCAGAATAGGCAAATCCATAATGACTGCAATGTATATGGGGTTTCTTTCTGTGGAGATGAAATGTTTTAGAATTAGACAGTGGTGATGGTCACCAAAAAACTTTGTAAATGTACCACAAACAAAAACAACAACAAAACAACAACAACCAAACGAACCTAAAACACTGAATCACGCACTTCTGAAGAGTAAATTTTATAGAATGTGAAGTATATCTCAGCAGTAATAAAAAAGGCTTTATTACCAAACTTATTTGTGAATTTGTATTCTTTGCTAATTTAAAATAGGACTTTATGAAAAAGGTAAAACTATAAAGCTTCTATAAAGAAACACAGGTGAGCCGGGCGTGGTGGCTCACGCCTGTAATCCCAGCACTTTGGGAGGCCGAGGTGGGTGGATCACCTGAGGTCGGGAGATCGAGACCAGCCTGACCAACGTGGAGAAACCCCCATCTCTACTAAAAATATAAAATTAGCCAAGCGTGGTGGCACATGCCTATACTCCCAGCTACTACGGAGGCTGAGGCAGGAGAATTGCTTGAACCTGGGAGGCAGAGGTTGCGGTGAGCCGAGATCGTGCCATTGCACTCCAGCCTGGGCAACAAGAGTGAAACTCTGTCTCAAAAAAAAAAAAAAAAAAAGAAACACAGGTGACTATGCCACCTTAGGTTAGACAAAGATTTCTTAAACCAGATACAAAAACTACTACACATAAAATAAAAAATTGGTAAGTTGGACTTTATACAAATTTTAAACCTGAACATCAAAAAAAAGAGCTAAAAAAAAAAAAAAAGGCCAACCCAGAGATTGGAAGACAATATTTGCAATGCATATATCTGATAAAGCACTTATAAATAGCCAAGACAACTCCCACAAAGCAGTAAGCAATAAACAATCCAATTTTAAAAGGGTACAGGTACAACTTGGGCATTTCACAAAAGGATATATATAAATGGATAATCAGTATGTGGAAATGATAATTAACAGTGTTAATCATCAGAGAAATGCAAATTAAAACATGGCCATGGCCGGGCATGGTGGCTCACACCTGTAAAACCCCAGCACTTTGGGAGGCCAAGGCAGGTAGGTCACCTGAGGTTGGGAGTTCGAGACCAGTCTGACCAACACGGAGAAACCCCATCTCTACTAAAAAAATATATAAAATTAGCCAGGTGTGGTGGCGCATGCCTGTAATCCAAGCTACTTGGAAGGGTGAGGCAGCAGAATCGCTTGAACCTGGGAGGTGGAGGTTGTGGTGAGCCACGATTGCATCATTGCACTCCAGCCTGGGCAACAAGAGCGAAGCATCGTTTCAAAACGAAACAAAGACAAAAACAAACAAACAAAAAAACATGGCCATAATCATCAAAATGGCTAAAACTGACACAACTAATAACAGCAGTGGTTGGCAATAATATGAAGCCCTTGGAACTCCCATACATTGTTAGTAGGAGTGTAAAAGTGTACAACCATTTTTAGAGTATTTCTTGGCAGCTATGATTCAGCAGTTCCTCTCACAGGAATTTATCCAATAAAAATGAAAATAAATGTTCACAAATACTTTCACAGAAATGTTCACCACAGTTTTATTTAACCCCAAATGCCACAGAGAATGGATAAACAAAATATTTCTACACTGAAATACTACTCAGAAATACCAAGGAATGAATTACTGATCACACGGTAACAAAGATGAACTCAAAAACTACTGTTGCCTGAAAGAATCCAGACACAATGGGGCACATACTGATAATTCTATTCATATGTAGAAGAGGTAAACCTAATGGACAATGATAGAAATCAAAGCAGTGATCAGAGGTAGGGAGTGAGAGGAATGGAGTTGAAATGTGTACTAAGGAACTTTCCAGAGTGATCAAAATGTCCTTTATCTTTATTGCCATTGTGGTTAAATAGATGCATATATTTTTCAAAATAACTTATACATTTAAAATATGTGCATTTTATTACATGTAAATTATAGCTCAATTTTTAAAAGAGAAAGACCACTAAAAAAAGTAAAACTATATTAATCAAGTTACATTACATTATAGACATCTCATTAAAACAGAGTTTTTTTTTTTTTTGAGACAGAGTCTCACTCTGTCGCCAGGCTGGAGTGCAGTGGCGCAACCTCGACTCACTGCAACCTCCACCTCCCAGGTTCAAGCAATTCTCCTGCCTCAGCCTCCCGAGTAGCTGGGACTATAGGTGTGCGCCACCATGTCCAGCTAATTTTTGTATTTTTAGTAGAGACAGGGTTTCACCATGTTGGCCAGGATGGTCTCGATCTCTTGACCTCATGATGTGCCTGCCTTGGCCTCCCAAAGTGGTGGGATTATAGGCATGAGCCACCGCGTCCAGCCTAAAACAGACATATTAAACATTTACCACACTCACAACATAATGCCAGGTACTGGGAATATTTCTCTTGTCACATTCTTTATGTATTCATTCACTGACTTAAAAGCGTTCATTCAGCATGAAAAGAAAAAGATGGCCATACCATGAAACGCTCAGTCTAATAGAAAAGATAGACAAATGATTTTATCAATGTGATACATGATATGACTGAGGCAAACTTACAATCTAGATAAGAGGTGTGCATAGGCAGGTCAGGTAAGAGTTTACTGAAGAAAAACCATAAATGATATACAATAAATAACAAATAGTAACTAACACACCACATCTATTGTATGCCAGCTACTGTTCTAGGTGCATTACATCTTTTAATTCATTTAATTTTCACAATAGTAATTCATTTGATCTTTACAACAACTCTACGTGGCCGGTACTACAATTACTCCTATTTTACAGTTAAGAAAATTTAAGGCATAGAGAGGTTAAACAACCTGTCCAAAATAACACAGCTAGCTAGTAAATGTATCAAAGCTGGGTTTAGATTCCAGGCAGTCTTTCAGTCCATTATCGAAATCATTCTGTATGGCCTTCGCCTCTTGAGTAGAAAGTGATACTTCAAGTTTCAACTTCAAGTGATGGGCAGGGGAGAAGGGCATTCTCTTCTCTGGAAGAAGAAAATAGTGTCTGCTGTAATTCTTAGTGACCCTAGCTCAGGAGTGTGCACTGAAGTAACAGGCAGAGCTATAAGGGCGGGCTGGAGCATCAGACGAACAGACATAACCAGTTCAACACACACATATGGACTTCTTCATCCAGGCAATGAGTAAACAAAGGTTTTAAACAATAGCTGACAAGATCACTTGTGCATTTTAGAAAATCAGACAGAAACTTGAAGAACTGATAAGACAGAGAGAATCCTGGAGAAAAGAATGTTATACCCTGAACTAAGGAATAGCACTGAAAACAAAAAGTGATAGAGCTAGATCTTATTTAGAAGGCAGAGATAGGAACTGGAAGAGTACACGGGGAATAAAGGATGAAAATGGCTGACTCTCAGGTTTCAGATTTGATGACACGAGATACCATTAACCAACATAAAGAATATCTTGGGAGGGGGAGTAAGTTGGGATAAGGGTGTTGCCAGATTGAGTTCAAGGGGGCTGTGAGACAGCTGAAGAAAAGATGTGCAACAGATTGATGAAAAACGGTCTGGTGGCCAGGCACAGTGGCTCACGCCTCTAATCCCAGCACTTTGGGAGGCCAGGGTGGGTGGATCTCCTGAGATCAGGAGTGTGAGACCAGCCTGGCCAACATGGCAAAACCCCATCTCTACTAAAAATACAAAAATTAGCCGGGCATGATGGTAGGCACCTGTAATTCCGGCTACTTGGGAGGCTGGGGCAGGAGAACCACTTGAACCTGGGAGGCAGAGGTCACAGTGAGCCAAGATCGCACCACTGCCCTCAAGCCCGAGTGACAGAGCAAGCCTTTATCTCCAAAAGAAAAAGAAAAAGAAGAATGGTCTGGAGCTCAGGAGAATGGCCGGGAACAGAGTTCCAGACACAGGAGTTACTGACACACAATTGGTAGTGAAATCTTCAGGGAGAACATATTAATTGAAAACAGAAAAGAATGTGAAGAACTAATAAACTAGAATTTTAGGATATATCACTATTTTAAGAACAGAGAGAAGAAAAGCAGAGAAGCCAGGGAAGATTAGTAAAGACAGACTACTAGAGAGGAAAAGAAAACTCATGGTAAAGCAAAGTTACAAAAGTTAAGGAAGATGGGCCAGGCACGGTGGCTGGCTCATGTCTGTAATCCCAGCACTTTGGGAGGCCGAGGCGGGTGGATCACCTGAGGTCAGGAGTTCAAGACCAGCCTGGTCAACATAGTGAACCCTCATCTCTACCAAAAATACAAAAATTAGTCAGGCATAGTGGCACATGTCTGTAGTCCTAGCTACTCGGGAGGCTGAAGCAGGAGAATCGCGTGAACTGGGAGGCAGAGGTTGCAGTGAGCCAAGACTGCACCACTCTACTCCAGCTGGGTGACAGAGAGACTGTCTCAAAAAAAAAAAAAAAAAAAGGGTAAGGAAGATGAAAAGAAAGGAGTCACGCACAATGCAAATGTTGCAGAAAGACCAAAATTTATGAAGAGTAAAAGTGTTCATGGAAGTTAGCAATTTGGTGTCTTTGGTACTCTTGCTGGAACAGTTTCAGTGGAGGCAGGGGGAAGGAATAACCATGTAACTATTAATTGAAGAGAAAGAGCTGAGAAAGGTAATATATAATATTCCATGTAAAAAAGGAACAGCGAGGAATAGTGTGACCATATAACCCACCATCTAAGCTGTAGTTTTAAAACTAAAAAGGGATCCTAAACAGATAGAAATAAACTGAAATTATCTTGAATCACCAAGATGCATGGTCACTTAGTCAGGTAAAGAAGTGAGGCTACAAGAGCCCTTCTTTTAAAAAAGGAAAAAAGGTGTATGTGTATGAAATACACAGGTGTATATATAGAGGAAAAAAGGCATATATTTCCTTTCTAATATTTCCAAGTTGAGGGGAAGGAATCAGAAAAAGAATTTAAAGGTAATCAGAGAGAATTTTTGGATTAAGATCCCACAGAAGTTAAGACACAGCATCCTGGGCAAGTGTACCTTAATGAACAGCAGAACACACTTAATGAGGTAAGGAAAATGACCCACAGGTGAAAATTACTGCAGGTAAGTATGCAAACTGGAGAGATGAAATCGAGCATTTATATCTGATCATTTGTTTTTTTTCTAAAAAGCAGGGGTCAAGCATATTTACAAGCATATGTGACATGGGTGGCCTGAATTGGGGTACAGGATTTGAGATATAAAAGTCCAACATAGTCATCAAAGAAAATAGGGAAAGGTGCTAGCCTAAGAAAAGCAAAAGGACTATCAAACCATATTTGAGGGCCCAGCCGAGTTGGAAGCCTTAAATCTGTGATAGGACCAATTTTCTGTACTACTACAGAAGATTCCAGGTGTGAAAGGGCCAAAAGTAGACAATGGATTTAACAGATTTTCTGAGCAGCCACAATGAAAAGGCGGTTAAGAGTGACAGTGAGAAAGAAAAGTCAGGACTGACTGACTGAGGAAATGTGGCCAGAATGGAGCTGATAAGAGAAAAGCAAGTATAATGTGGAGACATGGGAACACTTTTACACTGTTGGTGGGACTGTAAACTAGTTCAACCACTGTGGAAGACAGTGTGGCGATTCCTCAAGGATCTAAAACTACAAATACCATTTGACCCAGCCATCCCATTACTGGGTATATACCCAAAGGAGTATAAATCATGCTGCTATAAAGACACATGCACACGTACGTTTATTGTGACACTATTCACAACAGCAAAGACTTGGAACCAACCCAAATGTCCATCAATGATAGACTGGATTAAGAAAACATGGCACATATACACCATGGAATACTATGCAGCAAAGGATGAATTCATGCCCTTTGTACGGACATGGATGAAGTTGGAAACCATCATTCTCAGCAAACTATCATGAGGACAAAAAACCAAACACCGCATGTTCTCACTCATAGGTGGGAACTGAACAATGAGAACACTTGACATAGGAAGGGGAACATCACACCGGGG
>NW_012116422.1:608151-636343 GCF_000951035.1 Colobus angolensis palliatus
CACACCAACACGGCACATGTATACATATGTAACAAACCTGCATGTTGTACACATGTACCCTAGAACTTAAAGTATAATAATATTAATAAAAATCACATACAGTGGTCTCAATGAAGTTAAAGCACAAGTCTGAATAAGGATATGAGAGATCAAAGGATATGAAGTTGTGGTCAGAATGGGAAGATCTCAGAAAGAGAGGAGAGTCAGTTAGCTAACAAGGCTCAAGGTACAGCCAAGAACATAAAAAGGTAGAGAATAAAAGAAGGGGAAGGCCAGAATGTTAGATGTGTGGGCTGCTCAAAATGATGGCACAAAGTGATCTAGAAAGAAGGACTATCAGCCAAGTGTCAAAGTTCTTGATGAATAGTGGGCAACCATCTGGTACATGTCAGCCATGGATGCCAATAGCAAAATAGGGTGAAGTGTGGTACAATGTCATAGGCCTCATAAAGAACAGGTTTTCATAAGAGGACAAGAATAGTCTCCAGGCAATAGTGTCAGGGCCAAGTTACTAGGCCCAAAGTTGGGTAGTGTGTGGCAAAATAAACATTCCCTACTGGAAGGGCAAAAGGAAGAATTATGGCCTCTGGCCTCTGAAGGCAAAAAAAAAAAAAAGGTGGACAAATTGGGAAGAAAGTGGGGACACAAGGAAGGAGTTCTAAATGATGCAAAGAAAAGGCAGCGTAGGCATTATTAGATAGGGGAGGGAAGGATGGAGTAAAACATGAAAGCTCACTTTATAGAAGGGCTTATTTATTTTGGGTCATATCTGAATAGCATAGGAATGTCTAAAGCAGAGATGAAAATAATATAGCTTTATGTTTAAACGGAAATCTTGGTGAAGCTCTTTTAGTCTAGATCAGACATCCCTACAGTCATAAAAAAAAATGAAAACAAAATGCTGGTCAAAATCATCTGGGAAGACATGTGTACTTCTGCAGGGTATGTCCCTGAAATGGTGAAGGGTTACTAATAAAGCTCTGATTCCCTTTACCTTATAATAGAAAGAAGTTGTGACATGGAAATCTCTAGACATATGAAATTAACTAAATACACTTATTACCAAAAAGGTGCCTGACAAATTAATTGCTTGAAACTAGAAGAGTATGATATTAAACAACAAACAATCACAACAGAGTGACTCTTTTAATAGGCAAATAAGTTTAAATGGTAATAGTCATTCTAAATTAAATTTATTCATTTCATCAAGTGAAAGAAGTGAAGGAGAAGCAAAACTGACCTACCTAAAGTTGCTGTTCTGGATAGTGCTGGCTGGGGCCCCTCCTTTTCACCTGTAGCCCTACTCTGTCTTCACTGGTATTTGTTTATGTTCAGCATTCAAGTGTTTAGAATGATCTCTCATTTTACCAGAACCTAAGTTTTCTGATACTGCCTTCCACTTCACGTTGTTTCTTTTTTTAATCAAAATTTAACTGAAGACAAATGTAAGCCAAATCACTAACAGTGTTAAGTATAACAACACCATTCACACAAATTTATATGCTATAGAAAAACTTTCCTTAGTAATTACTACTAAGCAATTGTATTTAGCATATTTAAACGTTGGTAAGAAAACGATTGGGTGATGTACCACAAGCTATTTTAAGACTTTACCCAGATGTTTATTTATAGTGTGTCAACTTATCTGCTCTGCATGTTTTTTTATCTGACACCTTCAAAGAATGCTAATAGAAAATAAACATGCTGGAATAGACACTCTCCTTTACACATTGACACTGCACCTCAGAAGACCATGTGAACTCCGGTAACACACATTACTAACAACTAAAATAGTTAGACTAAGCCATGCATTCTCAATGCAGGCAAGATCACTTCCAAGAGGGCAAACTGGTTCTTGGTGGGGAAGGGAAGAGAAAAATACATAGATATTAAGTGGGATGTAGCCCTCAAAAGGGTCACAGTACATGGGCAAATACACAGCATATCCGTAGTGTAAAAATTTCATGGAGGGGGAATGATGCTTAACAAAAAAGTGTGTTAATCCCTATTAAATAAAAGGTGCTGGGATAACTGGCTAGCCTTACCTGGATCCTTACTTTTTAACCATATAAAAAAATTAACTCAAGATGGAGTAAAGATTTAAAAGTAAGATCTCAAACTATTAAAATCCTAGAAGAAAACCTAGAAAACACCCTTCTCGACACTGGCCTTGGCAAAGAATTTTTGACTAAGTCCCCAAAAGCAATTGCAACAAAAACAAAAATTGACAAGTGGGACCTAATTAAACTAAAGAGCTTCCGCACAGCAAAGGAAATTATAAACAGATAAAACAGACAACCAACAGAATGGGAGAACACATTCACAAACTGTGCATCTAACAAAGGTCTAATATCCAGAATCTGTAAGAAACTTACACAAACCAACAAGCAAAAAACAACCCCATTAAAAAATGGACAAAGGACATGAACTGACACTTCTCAAAAGATGACATCTAAGTAGCCAACAAACATGAGAAAATGCTCACCATTACTAATCATCAGAGAGACAGACAAATCAAAACCACAATGAGATACCATCTTACACCAATCAGAGTGGCTACTATCAAAAAGTCAAAAAATAACAGATGTTGGTGAGGCTGTGGAGAAAAAGGAACACTTACACCTTGTTAGTGGGAAGGTAGTTTAGCCACTGTGGAAAGCAGTTTGGAAATTTCTCAAAGAACTTAAAACAAGCTAACATTTGATCCAGCAATTCACTACTGGGTATATATCCAAAGGAAAATAAATAGCTATACAAAAGGACACACGCATTCATATGTTCATCACCATGCTATTCATGATAATAAAGACATGGGACATGGAATAAACCTAGGGGCTCATCAATGGTGGACTGAATAAAGAAAATGTGGTACAAATACACCATGGAGTAATATGCAGCCATAAAAAAGAACGAAATCATGTCCTTTGCAGCAACATGGAGGCGGTTGGAGGCCATAATCCTAAGTGAATTAACACAAGAACAGAAAACCAAATACCACATGTTCTCACTTATAAGTGGGAGCTAAACATTGAGCACACACTGGCCAAAACATGGGAAAAATAGACACTGTGGACTACTAGAGGGGACAGGGAAAAAGCATGGGTGGAAAACTACCTATTGAGTACTGTGCTCACTACCTGGGTGATGGAATCCATACCCCAAACCTGAGCATCACATAATATGCCCATGTAACAAACCTGCATATGTACACCCTGTATCTAAAATAAAAGTTGAAATTAAAACAAAAAAAAGAAATCAGGGTGTTAATTTTTAAAAAGGCTCCTTGGGGGAACATAAGTGAAAAAAAAGCATTGAGAAATACTGGGCTAAACACTAGTTTGTATCTCAATACATTAAAAATTGTCACCTATAAGGAAAATACTGAAATGATTCATTTGTGTTTCTATGTGATCAACTCTATCAATCATTTTTAAATTGAATTTTATGAACCTGTAAATAAATACCAATTAATCTCTTTCTCTACCTTTACTTCCATTTGGCCATCCATATATTTTCACCTCTAGTTAGCATCAGAGGGTCTTACTATATACAGTATACTTATCAAACATGAATATTTTTTTAGTTCATGAATTGGGTAATTATTTGTACAGTGCCTATTATGTGTCTTGCACTATGTTAGTTGTTCTTTCCTGAGCCTTATCCATCATTGTTATTTCTCACTGAAAACAGAGAAGATGATATAGACCATTCTAAGAAGCCATTAACATCCTATGCTCCTACACGAAATGGGGAAAAAGAGGAGCCAACTTTCAAAAGCTATGCATGTAGAATTAGGGATTCACCACCACCACCAAGCAGTGAAAAACTTTCTGAGTTTGACGACAGGAGGGAAAAAGGGAAGCAGAGAAGGAAGGAGTGAGTGAGGGAGGGAGGGAGGGAGGGAGGGAAGGAGGGAAGTACGCTAAATTAGGCGGCAAGAGCCAAGCCCAAAACATTCCCGATGTAACAACATGCCAATAACTGGCCACCATCAGAACCCAAAATCACCACAGCCAATTGAAGAAATATTTTCTGAACACTGCTAAAGTTTTCTGAGTTTTTAAAAACCTCTGAATAGATTTTACTTTAAAGAAATGTGGTAACTGACCAACTTTTAAATATGTCTCCTGGCAGCCAAGCATATGGTCATATAACGCTCGATTACTTTATACAAAATTTAATTTTTTGGTCCTACAACAAAGAAATAGCATTCATCATTCCCTCTGTAAAACACACTGACCAGGAAGTCCTAGCTGGAGCAATTCAACAGGAGAAAGAAAAAGAGGGCATACAAATTGGAAAGGAAGAAGTCAAATTAAGCTTGTCTGCAGAGACATCATCTTAACGTTTGGAAAAACCTAAAGACTCTACGAAAAAACTATCAGAACTGGTAAATTCAGTACAGTTGCAGGATACAAAATCAACATACAATAATCAGTAGCATTTCTATATGCCACCAGTGACCAATCTGAAAAAAAGTTTTTTAAAGTAATACCAATTATAGTAACTACAAATAAAACATCTAGGAACTTCACCAAAGAAGTGAAAGATCTCTACAATAAAAATTATGAAACAGTGATGAAAGAAATTAATGAGGACATTAAAAAATGGAAACATATTGAATGTTCATAGATTGAAAGAATAAATATTGTGAAAATGTCCACACTACCCAAAGTAATCCACAGATTCAATGTAATCCCTTTCAAAATACCAATGACATTCTTCACAGGAATAGAAAACATAAATCCTTAAATGCATATGGAACCACAAAAGATCCAGACTAGCCAAAGCTATCCTAAGGAAAAAGAACACAACCAGCAGAATCACATTACCTGACTTTAAATTATACTACAGTGCTACACTAACCAAATCAGCATGATACTGGCATAAAAACAGACACACAGACCAATGGAAGAGAATACAGAACCCAGAAACAAATCCTACAGTGAATTCATTTTCCAACAAAGCTGCCAAGAACATACCTTTGAGAAAGGACAGTATCTTAATATAAGGCCCTGAGAAAACTGGATATCCATATACAAAAGAACAAAACCAGACCCCTATCTCTCACCATATACAAAAATTAAATCAAAATGGATTAAAGACTTAAATCTAGGACCTCAAACTACGAAACTGCTAAAAGAAAACATTGGGAGAACTCTCCAGGATATTGAACTAGGCAAAGATATTCTGAAAAACACAGGTAATTAAAGTGAAAGACAAATGGGATCACAGCAAGTTATAAAAAGTTTCTGCACAGTAAGGGAAACAATCAACGAAGTGAAGAGAAAACCCATAGAATGGGAGAAAATATTTGCAAACCACCCATCTGATGAGGGATTAATAACCAAAATGTATAAGAAGCTCAAACAACTATACAGGAAAAAAATCTAATAGTCCAATTAAATATGGGAAAAAGACTTGAATAGACATTTCTCAAAAGAAGACATACAAATGGCAAACAGGTATATGTAAAGGTGCTCAACATTACTGATCATCAGAGAAATGCAAATCAAAACTACCATGCAATATCATCTCACCCCAGTTAAAATGGCTTTTATCCAAAATACAAGCAATAATAAATGCTGGTGAGGATGTAAAGAAAAGGGAACCATCTTATAGTGTTGGTAGGAATGTTAGTACAACCACTACGGAGAACAGTTTGGAGGTTCCTCAAAAACACTAAAAATAGAATTACCGTATGATACAGCAATCCCACTGCTAAGCATATACCCAAAAAAAAGGAAATCAGTGGGAAGCAACCTAAGTGTCCATCAACAGACAGATAAAGAAAATGTGGTACTCATACACAATGGAGTATTATTCAGTCATAAAAAGGAATGAGATCCTGTCATTTGCAACAACATGGAGGTCATTATGGTGAAATAAGCCAGGCACAGAAAGACAAACTGCATCTTCTCACTTATTTGTGGGAGCTAAAAATTAAAACAACTGAACTCATGGAGACAGAGTAGAATGATGGTTACCATAGGCTGAGAAGGGTAGTGGCAGGGGGAGTGAGGATGGTTAATGGGTACAAAAATATAGTTCAGTAAAATGAATAAAATCTAGCGTTTGATAGCACAACAGGGTGACTACAGTCAACAAGAATTTATTGTACATTTTAAAATAACTAAAAGTATAATTGGATTGTGTGTAACATAAAGAAAGAATAAATGCTTGAGGAGACAGATAACCCCATTTACTTTGATGTGATTATTACACACTGCATGCCTGTATTAAAATATCTCACATACTCTGCAAATGCAAATACATACACACACACACACACAAACACACACACACACACATGACTACACTGACCAGCAAAAGACTGGCAAATTTCTTTACAACACTGCTGTAAAGAAATACCTGAGACTGGGTAATTAAAGAAAAGAGTTTTAAATGGCTCACAGTTCTGTAGGCTGTACAGGAAACATGATACTGGCATCTGCTCGGATTCTGGGGAAGCCTCAGGAAAACTTACATTCGTGGAGTAAGGGGAAGGAGAAGGAGGCACCTCATGGCCAGAGCAGGAGGAAGAAAGAAAGTGGGGAGGTGCTACACAGTTTTCAACAACCAGGTCTCATGAGAACTCCACCCCCATGATCCATCCAATCACCTCCCAACAAGCCCTACCTCCAACACTGAGGATTACACTTTAACATGAGATTTGGGCAGGGACACAGATTCAAACCATATCAATATTTACATGTTTTAAGCTAAAAACAAAATGTTACAATGTATAATTTTTAAATTCCTCACTTCAGTTGACTTTTCCATTAATATGCAAGCCTCCATTGCATCAGATAAGAGGGCTTTTAATTTTCCTTTTGATATGTTTACTATGCATTAACACAATTGTGAGCATATGGTACTGTTATCAGTAATTCCTAACCATTTCCAGTAAGACACTTTTTGATATAGTTTGGATCTGTGTCCCTGCCAAAATCTCATGCTGAAAGTAAACCCCAGTATTGGAGATGGAACCTGGAGGGAGGTGACTGGATGATGGGGATGAGTTTCTCATGAATGCTTTAGCACCATCCCCTCGATGCCGTCCTTGCATGAGAGAGCTCTCTCAAGATCTGGTTGTTTAAAAGTGTGTGGTATCTCCCTCGCCTTTTTTTGCTCCTGCTCTAGTCATGTGAAGTGCCTGCTCCTCATTCATCTTCTGCCATGACTGCAAGTTTCCTGAGGCCTCTCCAGAAGCCAAGTAGATGCCAGCATTATGCTTCTTGCACAGCCTACAGAACCATGAGGCAATTAAACCTCTTGCCTTTATAAATCATCAAATCTCAGATATTTCTTTATATCAATACAAGAATGGCCTAATACACCTTTTTTTTTTTTTTTTTTTTTTGAGACGGGGTCTCACTTTGTCACCTAGGCTGGAGTACAGTGATGTGTTCATGGCTCACTGCAACCTCGACCTCCTGGGCTCAAGTGATCCTTCCACCTCAGTCGATGGGACCACAGGTGTCCACCACCACATCTGGCTAATTTTTGTTTCTTTAGTACAGATGAAGTTTCACCATGTTGCCCAGACTCATCTCAAACTCATGGGCTCAAACAGTCTGTCCACCTCAGCCTCCCAAAGTGCTGGGATTAGGAGTGTTAGCCTGCGCACCTGGTCATACCTATTTAATAATTTTTAAAAATTAAGTACACAGTAACTAACAAAATATGACTGAAAGATACTACGAATTTAGTATAGCACTACTGAAAAGAACATCTATACACATTTGAGAACCAGGACTACACATGCATCAATTATTTCCTGTTTACAGATAGTACTCAATATTTTTGTAGAGCCAAGGACTAGATCCAATAACTAGCCTCACTCAGAGATCAAAATTTTGCCATTTTCAGGCATCAAAATGGCTGTTATACTGCTCTATGACACTATACTTGGTGAAATTAAAACTTTCTTAAAGGCAAGTAGAAGCATGCTTTCTTTAAGATGCACCATACGGCTGGGTATAGTGGCTCACACCTATAATTCCAGCAATTTGGGAGGTTGAGACAGGAGGACTGCTTATGACCAGGAGTTCAAGACCAGCCTGGGCAACATAGTGAGCCCCTGCCTCTACAAAAAAACGAAAAATTAGCCAAGTATGCTAGTGCATGCCTGTAGTCCCAGCTACTTGGGAGGCTGAGGTAAGAGGATCACTTGAGCCCAGGAGGTCCAGATGGCAGTGAGCTGTGACAATGTTACTGCACTCCAGCCCGGATGACAGAGGGAGACACTGTCTGGGGGGGAAAAAAAAGCATCATAAAAATTTTTCTTTCAGTGAATGGAAGTGTGTGAGGAAGAAACACCTTTCTAAGACATGTTTCCTTCTCCATTGATTCATATTACATGGGTTTATAGATTCAGCTATAAAAGGCAAATGTAAGCATGCTTTCTCTCAGATGTATCATAAACTGTTTTCTTTCAGTGAATAGAAGTGTTTGGAAAGTGATGGAAAATCACCTCTTTAGGCAAAACCATGAGAATATGTTAGAACACGTTTCTTTATCCATTAATACCTATTAAAATGAGTTGAGAAATCAATCAATAAAAGGCAAATGTAAGTGTGCTTTCCTTAAAAACTATTTTAATCCACATTTTAAAGAACATTAAATCCTTTTAATCTGCATATAAATATTCTTTCTTCTATTCTGATGTCTTCACTCTAAGTATCTGATACTGGCTTCTGTTCCAATGGTTTATCTTTATGGTACCTAACTATAAAGCACTTAACAGCTGATACTTTCTTCACCTTTTACTTTTCCTCTGTATTTCAGCAGAATTTCATATTTGACCTTCATGACACTAAATACCCCATTTATCAACTTTACTTTTTATTAACAGCTCTATAAAACCTAATTTTGTCACAGAAGTTTTCATTTCTGTGCAATCTTTATGTTCTCCATCTCCCTTTTCATTGTAATCTGGCATCTTCTTTGCCAAGTATCTTCTTCTCACGCTCTGCTCCTGTTTCAGAAAACATTCTTTCTTGCATCCTATTGAGGATGCCAAATTATCTGATTATAAATTTTGATTCCAACTAGTAAGTTTCAGAAATCTGATCTTTTTCTAAGTCTGCAGATTAACATTCCCTTTCCTCTATTCCGAAGTGTTACTGTTTTTCCTATTCTTTTTTTCCTTTTTTTTTTTTTTTTTGCGAGACAGGGTCTTACTCTGTCACTCAGGCTGGAATAGTGTAACCTTGAACTCCTGGGCACAAGCAATCCTTCTGTCTCAGCCTCCAAGTAGTGAGGACTACAGAAAGGGTCTTGCTACGTGGCCCAGACTGGTCTCGAACTCCTGGTCTCAATCAATCCTCCTGCCTTGGCTTCCCAAAGTGCTGAGATTACAGGCATCAGCCACTGCAGCTGGCCTGTAGTTTTTAAAGCCCTGCCCCTACGTATCTTTAACAAGAAGAGACTTCTCCAATCTAAAATGTTTAAATTCCCCCAGTCCCAATCTATAACTCAGTTGAATGCTGATTAAATCTCCTTCTAAATTATGTAGCCAGGAAGCAGTCAAGCCCAAATGTCATAGTCTAAAAGGTTTCTGTACTGGTCAGGGTTCTCCAGAGAGGTGGAAAAAAACAGAATACACACACACACACACACACACACACACACACACACACACACACAGATATATGAAAGGGGATTTATTAGGAAAATTGGATCATGAGATTATAGAGGCTGAGAAGTCCCATGACAAGCCATCTGCAAGGTGGAGACCCGGGACGCAAGCAGCCTGGCTCAGTCCAAATCCAAACACCTCAGAACCAAGGAAACCAATGGTGTAATTCCCAACCTAAGGCCAAAGGCCTAAGAACCCAGTGAGCCACTGGTATAGGGGTACAGGTCTTTGAGTCCAAAGGTCAGACAGCTTGGAGTTCTGATGTCCAAAGTTAGGACAATGTTCCAGCTCCAGAAGAAAGACAGAGGAAATCCCATTTCCTCTGCCTTTTTTTGTTCTATCTAGGCCCCCAGCCAATTGGATGGTGCTTGCCTATGTTGAGAGCTGATCTGCACTCCGTCCACAGACTCGCACACCAAATCTCCTCGGGAAACACCCTTCACAGACACACTCGGAAACAACGCTCTTCCAAGTTCTAGGCATTCCATAATCCAGTCAGGCTGACACCTAACATTAACCACCACAGCTTATATTACTGTAACTCGACTGCACTGCACTTGAAAGTATCTCCTACTACCAGGCTTAAAAGAAATTTTCTTGGCCAGGCGCAGTGGCTCACGCCTGTAATCCCAGCACTTTGGGAGGCTGTGGTGGGCGGATCACGAGGTCAAGAGATCAAGACCATCCTGGCCAACATGGTGAAACCCCGTCTCTACTAAAAATACAGAAATTAGCTGGGCGTGGCGTGCACCTGTAGTCCCAGCTACTCAGGAGGCTGAGGTGGGAGAATCACTTGAACCCAGAAGGCAGAGGTTGCAGTGAGCCAAGATTGTGCCACTGCACTCTAGCCTGGTGACAGAGACTCTATCTCCAAAAAAAAAAAAAAGAAATTTTCTTAAGCAGGTATGACCATCAGTGACATCATTTTGTACCAGTTTCTATATCATTTAAATTGATTTTTGTAAGCAGTGGAAACTCCTTCCAGATTGACAACAGATTGACAACTAGTTAATCACAAATTAACCTAAATACCATAGGAAGAAGCTATGAGAGATAATGAACGTAGAAAAACTTCAATTACTTTGCTAACAAGTGAGTAAATGCCTATTTCAAGAAGTACCATGTTAATGCTGGAAGCCTGTATGTATAGTAATCATTTCTCTATCGAAGGAATTATAATTCTCTAATCTGACAGGAAAATAATTTCATGATTGATTTGCTAATCTCAGTTCCTAAGAATTTAGTTATCAATTTAGGACTTATTTGTATCACAAAATCTTGATTAATATTTATATAGGCTGTTTATATCCAATTATTTTTCTCTAACTACATCTTAACATACTAAATGTTGTAAGAACACTAATCTTTAGACTCATTTTGTCATAATAAATTCAACTATACTCAGGGTATTAATGAAATTCTAGTGACTAATTTACATTTCAATGACAGGTATAGTCAGCTGCTTGGTCATAGGATTACTATCATCGTTTAATCAAATTAGATGTTAAAAAAATGCCGTAACAAAAATATAAACTATTACCAGCATTAAAGTTCCAAAATTCATTTATATTTATTGTACAATTTAACATGCATAAAATTATATGCACAAAAAATTCACTGACATAAATTCTTGGTAAAAATGGCATATTGGCAAATAGTAGATTTCTATACCATAAGGGGCTATCATGTATCATAATATGCTATCATATTTACTTAGTATTTTTCAGCAATACATACACCTAACTAAAATGTACCTGGCCTATGTGGTTTAACTTTCTGACATTAACTCTATAAACCTGTGAACTTAAAAACTACAGCAAAACACTGGAAGGATGTTAAATGAGCTAAAACAACTGAGACCCAGTATCCAAGTTGTTCAACTGGGTCATACATAGTTTTGTTTTGTTTTGTTTTTTTTAAAGGAACTTGTATAAGGGACTTATTTAAAATAAAAAACAGGCTGGCACGGTGGCTCATGCCTGTAATCTCAGCACTTTAGGCGGCTGAGGCAGTTGGACCACCTGAGGTCAGGAGTTCAAGACCAGCCTGGCCAGCATGGTGAAACCCCATCTCTACTACAAATACAAAAATTAGCCACGGGTAGTGTAATCCCAGCTACTCGAGAGCCTGAGGCAGGATAATTGCTTGAACCCAGAAGGTAGAGGTTGCAGTGAGCCAAGATCACACCACTGCACTCCAGCCTGGGCGAGACAGCGAGACTCCGTCTCAAAAACTAATAATAAAATAAAATAAAATAAAAACAATGTACCTAAATTAGTATAAGGCCATTACTAATTCAAATTATTTAACTCAAATGACTAAGTGGGGACACACATTTAAGGTGTTCACAAAGCATCAAAAATAAATCTAAATAAATTCAGGTCCATGTCAGTAAAATTAGAGAATACCATTAACTATGAAAAAACTAATTGTGATTAATACACTAATACAATGTCAAGCTTTTAATTTACATTTTACTTACAAATATGTATGTGGGATACACACAAAAGCACACTGCTTTCCAAAAATCTGCAGTGAAGGTTCCCATGTAAACATACCAAGAAAGAAGAGCAACGAATGGCAGAAAGAGAATCATAAAATATACATAAACCAAGGACTAACATACTGTATAGTATTTATGAATTATATATTTTAAGACAATAACACTTCCTTAAAACATTTTCAAGAAGTCATTCTAATAATTAAGATTATTATCATAATTTAAATTAACTTTCAATAAAATAAGTCTATCTAAAATCTTGGCATTTAAAATTTTCAGTATTTTAAAGCAAATATATCACCAAATTTATAACTAGATTTGGATTATTTTGATGTTAACACACTTGAACATCACATTAAGTTAAGCTCTACATTAGTGGCATCCTATTTCTCTTAAGCAGTTCCACTTTTCAAAATCCCTAAAAACTCCAGTCATGCACAACTGTCAACCCAGGTTAATAATAGCAATGAACCATATTTATCTGAAACCACAAGACTGTCAGGTGACATACCAAGAAGTCTGAATTTAACTCAAATAAAAGGCTCTCCATGCTGCAATGCAAAAAGGCTTAATCCTAGCAATGGAACCATGAGGGACTGGGAGCCTTTAAGAAATCTGTTGCCCATGACAAAATCTTTTTGCAAAAATCTCCATCTATCCAGACCTACCATTTCACAAGTAACACCCTGCTTTTTTGTTTCACTGTAGAGTCTGGGATTTTTACAGAAGCAATTACAACTGCTTTTCAATTCCTTTATCTCTTCTACTATAAGTACATAACTAAGAGAAAATCAATCTAAGTATTCTGTAAAGTAAGTGCTGTCCTGGCAGCTAGTGCAGACCAGGAATGCCAATGTATGTATTTTTTAAGCATGCTTTAACTAAACAAGGTCTGGTCCAGAGTAAGAGTGCTCAGGCAACCATGGCTTAGAACCCAGGTCTTCCAACAATCCATATCTATAAGAAACTGAGGTTCATCTAGTAAACAAGAAAACACAAAATAGTTCCTTTCTCAACTTCTGTATGTCCTAACTCTGCTATTTCAGACAAGGCCACATACACATTATTGGAAGCCATAGCAAGCTTGTATTCTACCCAGCTAACAAGCAAGTTGAAAAGCAGGCCATAATGATGACAGGGCCCAGATTGGTCAGTATGTAAACTGGCTCACTAATCTGAACTCCTGCGTTGAGTTCAAGTAGACAAGTCTAGCAGAAAATACTGCCTTTTAATTTATAAACCTCAATAAGACTACCACATTGTAATACATTAAGTAGCTGGTTCATGAAATAGAGACATTTTAGAATGCTTTACAAGCACTGTCTTTCAGTGGGTTTGCATTTTAATATGTATTAGCATGTTCTTTTAGAAAAACCAAGGGATGCATCTGCGTATGTATCCCAATAGGACTAATTCAGTAACAGAAATGCCATAATACAATGGGCTATTAATCTATAAGTAACAGATAATATGCTGAGACCAAGAATCATTCCTCACACCCAACATGCCAAAAACAGAAGAATGCGCTCTGAATCAGTCAAATTTAAATTTAAATTCCAACTCTGCCACATACTGATTCACTGTGATTGTAGGGAAGTGCCTTAACTTCTCTAATCCTCAATCACTTGTCTATAAAGTAAGACTACCCCTAAGATTGGTACAGGGATAACGTTTCTCTCTTCAACCCTTAGACGGTGCATCACACACATTAAGATCTCCGAAGTGATTATTACGTGAAGAAAAGCAAGGTTGAAAACTGTATGTATACCATCAGTATAGAGGCAAACAAACGTATCGGTTTGTTTGTATGTGCACCGAACATTTTCAAGAAAAATGAATTAGAAACAATACAAAGACATAAATTCTAACTAGTTAACTCAGAATTAACTACTGAAAGATAAAACCCCAAGGAAAAGAAAATGGAATTGGAGAAAGGGAAGCATTTATGCTTTTTACATTATGATCGTCTGTACCTCTAGTCTGATAATAAAACTTCACATTCATTTCAAGAAGCACTTCTTTGAATCCCCAGGATTGCATATCCTTTGCTCCAAGGAATACAAAATAGCTTAATAACCATCATACTCTTAAGGCAGAACATGAGTTGTTTTTCCACTGAAGGGTTTCAGGATAGGAAAGAACTGGCCAGAGAAAAGCTTGATGCCCACTAGCCTGAAAACCAGCAAAGTGTCATAAAACTAAGAAACAATGGAAGAAAAAGGAAAATGTTCCAAAACAGGAAAACCAGTAGTTGAATTAATTAGAAGTTTATTTCTCTACAGTCAACCTACAAGTCTATTCATCCAGATGCTCAGATAAAAAATCTGTAAGTCCCCTCAATTCACTTACAACAGCTCCCAATTATACTAGTTCTCCTTTTACCTTAAAGAGAAAGATGTTCCTCTCCCTCTCCACGTCTACAGAGTTGATCCATCCCTTCTAGTCTCCTGTTAAATCTTACCTATTTCTTATACCTCTGATTTGTTTCTTTCATCTATTTATTTTTAAAAAGTTTTATGTTATGTTACTGCCACATTCACCTTCCCTTCTAAACCAAACATGAAAAACAGTCCTAAGCACAGCCTCTTGTGTTCCATTCCACCTACACACATTTGACATTATGACCTCCTTGCACTCTACTCCCATCATCTCATACCATTTCCAAGAAATTACCATTTCCTGGCTATCCTTCTGAATTCAGATATATTGGGGTTTGGAGCCCAGGTAGGTATGTTTCTTAAAACCTTCACACATACTAAGCAATACTGCTTTGCAACAAAAATACACTACTGATACATGGAGGAATAACATGCATAGAGGAATGTCAAAGGCATTTATACTAAGTGAAAGAACTTGATACAAAAGGCTACTCAACGTATGACATCATTTATAAGACATCCTGGAAAAGGCCAAACTGTAGGGATAAAAATCACATCAGTTCTTGCCAGGGGCTCGATGTGGGAGAGAAGAGAATCACTAAAAGGTACAGGGAACTTTCTGGGGTAATATTCCATATCTCAACTGTAGTGCTGGTTACATGACTATACATTGTCAGACTCATCAAACTGCAAACTTAAAAAAGAATAAATTTTACTGCATGTAAACTATATCTGAATAAAACAAATTCAAACCAAAAAAACTCATTACAGATAACTGTAATGATCTAAAGGTGATTGATCTAAAGAGTAAAATTTCAAAATCTCTTACCCCAATTGCCTACTAAGAAAACTGTTACCTGAATCTCAGCCTACCTCAAACTTACTAAGTACAACTAAATTTCTCTATCTTCTCTACCATGTCTACTCTTCCCTCCTACATTCCTCACCTTGTTTAATAGCTCTACTTCACCTTGTTTAATAGCTCTATGTTTTGGCACTACCATGGTCCATGCCCCAGTCTCCCAACAGGGTAGACTGAGGCCACAACTACTTCTCCTTCACATCCCATATTCAGTCAAGCACAGAATCCTCTTCTCCCAGATATGGATCTTTGTTTCCCATCTCTGTGCTACCATCATGACTCTGTCCTCTCTAACCTGTAATAACTGCAACAGTGCTTCACTGTCCTCTGCTTCTAATCTCTTCCCACTCTGTCCCCCATTTTTCTGTCACAATGCCAACTGAGATAACTTCCTAAAACACAAAGCTGATTGTATCATATCATTGTAAGTTACCAGTTGCCTACTATACACAAAACTCTCCTTATAATCTGAGTCCCAGCATTATCTCAACCTCTCATCTCTTGCCATTCTCTTAAATGTGTATGTTGACTCTCAATAATCACCAAACCTGTCACACCCTTTCCTGATGCTATTCCTGTGAGCATGCCTCAATTCTGAGTACCTCTTCCTTACTTCACCCAACCTGAAAATTCCAACATATACTCAATTTAGAACACAGCTCAATGCTACCTCTTCTAACAGAAGTAATCTCCCATATATACCTCCAAATTATTTATCTAGCTCTATTAATAATCATCTGTTTAATGTTTACTGGACACTGTGAGATTATAAAAATGTAAAGATAAATGAGACAAAATCCCTACTCAGAGTTCAATTATTATATAACTACCCACTGAAGTATCAGTCTCACAGCTTAAGCTAAAGCTCCTAGAGCAGGGATTCTTAACGTAAAATATGCTGACCCACGCAGATATATGGTTTAGTGTGCCAGTCAACTTGGATGGGGAATGAATTGTAGTTAGAGATTTCCACCAATCTCTACCTACCATTTAGCATTTCCTTCTATTAAAACGCAGGCAACAAACATCAGAGGTATTGAGGTTCCTGTAACTTTGATCACCAATAGGAATCATAGATAGTTTCATCCTTCTACAGCTGATATAGATACCTAGAAAAATGTGTTTATGCTCATCATTATTCAAAATTACAATACTTATTAGATCCACTGCTAGGTCTTGTTATTTCACAAGTTAAAAATATAGTATGTGCTACAACATTAGAAATTAAATATTCTGACAACTATTTCAATATAAGTTTCCTTTATAATCCTTTATGTATTTCATTTTAAGTGTTTCTAAACATTTTTCTGAGAGATTTTTTTACCAGGCTGCCAAAGGGGTATTTGGCAGGAAAAATGATTAAGAATCATTAATCATTCTTAAATCTCATTCTCTACAGGATCTCATTCTTCTATGAAGGCCCAGTACAGTGGCTGGCATTAAAAAGAGGGAGCAGGGGGAGGAGGTGCCCAACATGTGCTTACCAAACGAATGAAACAATTATGTTTGAAGTCAACTGTTTAAGTCCTTTGCATTTTGAGACAGAGTCTCATTCTGTTAACAAGCTGGAGTGCAGTTACATGATCATAGCTCACAGCAACCCTGAACTCCTGGGCTCAAGTAATTCTCCAGCCTCAGCCTCTGAAGTAGCTGGGACTGCAGGTGGGTGCCACCACGTCCAGCTAATTGTTTTACATTTTGTAGAGACAAGGGGTCACACTTTGTTGCCTAGGCTGGTCTTGAACTCTTGGCCTCAATCCATTCTCCCAACTTGGCCTCCCAAATTGCTAAGATTACACGCATGAGCCACTGTGCCTGGCCTCCTTTGCATTTTTAAAACAAAGCCAAAATAGTCTTTATTTTCCAAATAGTGTAAAGGTGGTATATCGGATATAACATCTTATGTTACCTCTAAAAAAGTAACACCAAACAAGTCTTAGATTTTTAAGAGCTCTTTCAGATTAACTTTTGAAAGTCACACACCTATCGTTCATTTCACACCCTCCCATATGTTCTGTAAGATTTTGAAAAATTCATTCACAAAGTTTCTCTGTTATTATAGAAGAGTAATCAGGCTAACTAATAAAGGTAACTTCTAGAATAAAATGAAGTCATCCCAATGCTTTGGTCTCCATGTTCAAGGAGGAAAGCAAGGTTAGACAGCTGCTAAAGATCAATAAAAGAATAAACACACAACTAAAATTATCCACTAGTATGATTTTTAAACATTTGCAAATTCTGAGAGCCCTAGAATATTTAGTATATATCCGAAATATTTTAATAAACACAGTCATGGGATTTGAAATTTCTCCCAACAGAAGCTCTTTTCTTGAGAGGAAGGAATCTGCGAAGCTTCTAAAGTCAGACATATGATACCATAAATGTTTCCTCATGCTCTCTCTCTAACAGTAATGGTATCTTCTATTAATTTATAACTTATTAGTAATGTTACAAAGCTTTTATAAATATTATCTAAACAACTCAGTACATTTAGGTGTGCTACATATTGTGTCAGTATTAAGGTATGTAAAAATTGATTTGATCCAAGCAAGTCGCCAGTTTCTCAGAAGTTGTTAGCTTCACAGAAGCATATGCTTAAATAAAAATACTTATGATCAAAGAAGGATTCTAATGCATAGTTAAACTACAGTGGAACATTACTGTTTGTTTAGTATCTAGTTTCCAGTTCCAAACTACTATAAATAAGATATGAGACAGCAAACAAACCTACGTAATACCAACTGGTACTAGAAGACAACAGGGCTTTTTTTGCCCCCTGGCAAACAGTTATTTATTGTGTATGCTATGTTTTCAGAAAGTTGAATAATCTTTCCTCCGAGCTTTTTAAATTAACATGTAGACATTTATCAGTATGCATGTACTGAAAAAAAGTAAAATCCCAAAGCATCTTTTATATACAAATATAACAGTAAGGATAATAAAACAGTTCATTTAAAAATACGTATCAATTATCTAATAATTCCATATTGAATTTATAAAATACATATATATATATGTATATATAATTTTTTTTTTTTTTTGAGAAGGAGTTTCGCTCTTTCGTCTAGACTGGAGTGAAGTGGCGCAATCTCGGATCACTGCAACCTCCGCCCCCTGGGTTCAAGCAATTCTCCTGCTTCAGCCTCCTGAGTACCCTGGATTATAGGTGTCCGCCACCACATCCGGCTAATTTTTGTATTTTTAGTAGAGATGGGGTTTCACCATGTTAGCCAGGCTGGTTTCGAACTCCTCACCTCAGATGATCCGCCTGCCTCGGCCTCACAAAGTGCTGGAATTAGAAGCAGAAGCCACCTAGCCCAGCCCTGTAGAGTTGTTTTGAGGATTAAATGAATTAATATATCTGAAGTCCTTAAAATTCTGCCTGACACATAAGCAATAAATAAATATTTTGCTATAAGTTACATTCTCTTACCTTTTTAATCTGTTTATCTATAGATACACCACATTTTTTATCTACTACAGCACTTCACACATTCCTTCTGATACTTAAATGACTTCAGCACAATGCAAAATAATGTATGCTATATTCACATCTTAACTCATGTATTAGCCTGTGAGTTCCTTGGCAGCATATTTGCATCCAGAAAGTTTGACAAAATGTTTTTAAAATGGTAAATTTGTAGAACTGCACTGCTTACTGCAACTATAGTAAAATTGACGTCACTGGTGTACTTCTGCATATTTTACGTGGTAAGGTGTAGTTTTATCTATATCCTCTACATGCATAATCACATTGGGGTTAAACATATAATTCTGACACATGTGCAGCACATTTAGGAATGCAATGTGTGTAACTTTGGAACTGTCATATAACATATATTCCAAACATAGAAATGCTGAAGAGAAACTATCAGTTAAAGTATTCAGCATCTGTCCACCAAAAGATATATACAAAAATATCCACAGCAGCACTATTCTTAATAGTCAAAAATTAGAAATAACCCTTTGACTGAAAAACAATTCTCCACCAATAGACTGGGTAAACTGCATCTTCGCACAACAAAATACTAAAACAGCAGTAACCGTTATATGTGACAATATGAATAAATCTGAAATACCTTGAAAACAAGCCTAACATAGTAGTATGTGATTACAGTATGATTCCACTGGGCTTGCTTCCACAGTACATATACTAAAATGGGAACATAATTCCATTTCCACAGAGTTAAACAGACAAAACTAATTTATACTGTTAGAAGTCAGGATAGTGGTTACCCCAGGCAAAGATGAGGGAGAGTAACTAGAAAGGCAAATGAAGTAGGTTCCAGGACACTGGTAACAGTTTGCTTCTGCATCTGAGTGCTTATCATACAAGGTGGTTCACTTTGAGAAACTGTACTGAGGTGTATATTTATGATCCACGCATTTTTCCAAATACATGTTATACTTCAAAAAATTGTACTTTAGGCCGGGTGCATGGCTCATGTCTATAATCCCAGCACTCTGGGAGGATGAGGTGGGAGGATCGCTTGAGCTGCGGAGTTCAAGACCAGTTAAAGCAACATATCGAGACTCTGTCTCTACTAAAAAAATTGTCTAAGATACATTAGCAGGGCATGGTGGTGCACTATTATTATTCTGAAGCTACTATATATATATATGTTATAAAATAAAGTAAATATAGTAAGACTGTTAGAAAACAGAAATTTCAACATAAAGGAAATATAACATTGTAAACATTAAAACAAAATTTAAGTTGAATTGGAACTTTAAGAGTTAACTTTTTTTTTTTTGAACAAAAGAAATTTTGTATCTCTGTTTTGTCCTCTGAAAACACCTAGAAATAATGATGACCAGTGAAAACGAAGATCTCTAGAATACAGTGTGATCACTAAATGCTGTTCCTACCAAAAGGAACTGGGATCGCTGGGAAAAATGGTCCTGTCGTAAAAACATGCTTGGAATAGCACACTTCGGTGACCGAAAAAAACTACTAAGTTAATGTGAGAAGAAAATAGGTGCCAATCTGAAAGGCTCCCACTGGCCAAAGATGAGTCACAAAAACGTATCACGACTGCAACAGATTGAATCAAATCTTAAAAAAAAAAAAAAGGGAAATATCAACCAAAAAAAGTTTACTGATCACCTTTGAAAGTTGCTAGAACACTGAATGATTATTTTGAAAATTGGTAAATAAAACATGTATGCCATCTTTACTGAAAAAACTTATTTCAGAAGAAATGCAAACTATCAAATCGCTATCTTGCAACCACTAATGATATCATATTGTGGTTCTCAAAGTGTGGTCCCTACACTAACAACATTAGCACTAATTAGAAACTTGCTAGAAATACAAATTCCTGGGGGTGGGGCCCAACATTCTAAGTTTTTACTAGCCCTCCAGGTGATTCTGATGAATGCTAAAATTTGAGCATCACTGAAATAATTATTATTGTAATAAGCATCAGTGGATGCTAAAACCATCAGGTGAATGGTTGATAGGCAACCCTATAATGGAGGGATCAGGTTGACACCCCATAAACCTACTGATCCATCTTAGCACCACTAGAAATGGGACAACCAGAGGTTCTGTGCTTTCTGTGTTTTTGGTTCATGCTTGTAATCCCAACATTTTGGGAGGCCCAGGCTGCAGGACTGCTTGAGCCTGGGAGTTTAAGATTAGCCTGGGCAACAAAGCAAGACCCCCCTCTCAAAAACAAAAACAAAAAAACAACATACCACCACCTATGACATTGTCTTGGGAAACAAACAAAACCTGACTCTGAATCTAATCAAGCCTCTAGATCTAACTCCCAATTTAAAGAAAATAATGTAGAGAGAGGAACAAGGTAAAGTATACTGTGAGGAAGAAATCAGACCCAAATCCAAAATATGGAACATTCTATAGACAAATGAGTATGTGAACCTTGGGATCCTATTTCAAACATCCAACTCTAAAAAGCCATTTCTTGGTGGCTCACGCCTGTAATCCCAGCACTTTGGGAGGCCGAGGTGGGTGGATCATGAGGTCAGGAGATTGAGACCATCGGGCTAACACAGTGAAACTCTATTAAAAATACAAAAAAATTAGCCGGTGTGGTGGCGGGCACCTGTAGTCCCAGCTACTGGGGAGTCTGAGGCAGGAGAATGGCATGAACCCAGGAGGTGGAGTTTGCAGTGAGCCTACATCACACCACTGCACTCCAGCCTGGGCAACAGAGCGAGACTCCGTTTCAAAAAAAAAAACAAAAAGTCATTTCTGAGACAATCAAGGAAAACTCAACATGGATAGAGTATTAAATATCAAAGAATTGGCTGGGTGCGGTGGCTTACGCCTGTAATCCCAGCACTTTGGGATGTCGAGGAAGATGGATCATGAGGTCAGGAAATCAAGACCATCCTGGCTAATATGGTGAAACTCCGTCTCTACTAAAAATACAAAAAAAATTAGCCAGGCGTGTTGGCGGGCACCTGCAGTCCCAGCTACTCAGGAGGCTGAGGCAGAATGGCATGAACCCAGGAGACGGAGCTTGCAGTAAGCCGAGATAGCGCCACTGCACTCCAGCCCTGGGCAACAGAGCGAGACTCCATCTCAAAAAAAAAAAAAAAAAAAAAACAAAGAGTCATTGCTCATTTTTAGATCTATTAGTAATTGTTTCAAGATTCATATTCAAGGATTATACATGAAATCATAGGATGTGGTTGGCACGGAGGCTTACGCTTGTAATCCCAGCACTTTGGGAGTCCAAGGCGGGGGGATCATAAGGTCAGGAGATTGAGACCATCCTGGCTAAGACGGTGAAACCCCGTCTCTACTAAAAAAAATACGAAAAATTAACCGGGCATGGTGGCCCCCATCTCTACTAAAAAAAAAAATTAACCAGGCGTGGCAGCGTGCGCCTGTAGTCCCAGCTACTCAGGTGGCTGAGGCAGAAGAATCGCTTGAACCCAGGAGGCTGAGGTTGCAGTGAGTTGAGATCGCACCACTGCACTCCAGCCTAGGCAACAGAGTGAGACTCTGTCTCAAAAAAAAAAAAAGAAAAAGAAATGATAGGATGTCTACAATATGCTTTAAAATACAGTAACAACCAAAAAAAAAAAAAAAAAAACAAACAGTAATAGTATTAATATTTAAAATAAGGTGGGGGAAAAATGAAACAAAAAAACAAAAATGTTGATAAATGTGAAATCTGGGTAATGGTAGATGTTAGAGCATGCTCTTTACATTTTTGTTAGAAATTTTTCGTAATGAAAAGCTTTAAGGATGGGTGCAGTGGCTCACGTGTATAATCCCAGTACTTTGGGAGGCTGAGGTGAGTGGATCCCCTGAGCCCCGCAGTTTTGAGACCAGCCTGGGCAATATGGTGAAACACTGTCTCTAGCAAAAAAAAAACAGTAATAATAATAAAAGCTTTAAAATTTTTCAGGAAATCCATGTAAGCAAGGGACACTGACACATTCAAATCCCACTAAAATGACAGTAAATGAAATATATGTATGTATAAGACAAAGAAACTACAACAGGAAAATATCAAATGTAGAGACTTCAATAAATAGTTTAAAGATGAAAACTAGCAAATCTAGCAAATGAATTTTCAAAAACACAAGCAACTATATCCTAAATGTCTACATACAGGACTGTCAATGAGCAACCAAAGGATTCATCTCAGAACCCAGAGAAGCAAAGTCCCTAGAAGCATAAGGTACCTTCAAGGATGGAGGAAAAAGGCACAGAACAAAAGTCTCTGTAGGCATCTCATTTTATTGAGCTCTGCTTTATTGTACTTTTTAGATTATCACTGTTTTTTTGTTTTTTTGTTTTTTTGTTTTTTTTTTTTTTTACAAATTGAAGGTTTTTGGCAACTCTGTGTTGGTTCCATTTTCCAACAGAACATGCCACTTTTCGTCTCTGTGTCACATGTTGGTAATTCTAAAAAGATTTCAAACTTTTTCATTATTATTTTACCTATTATGGTGATCTGTGATCAGTGATCTTTGATGTTACTATTGTAATTGTTTTTGAGGCACCAGGAACTGCACCCATATAAGACAGCAAACTTAACTGGTAAATGTTGTGCACGTTCTGACTGCTCCGTCAACCGTTTCCCATCTCTCCCCTTTTTCTGGAGCCTCCCGATTCTGAGACGCACCATATGGAAATTAGGCCAATTAATAACCCCACAATGGCCTCTAAGTGTTCCAGTGAAAGAAAGAGTTGCACATCTGTCACTGTAAATCAAAAGCTAGAAATGATAAAGCGTAGTGAGGAAGGCTGAGACAGGCCAAAAGACAGGCCTCTTGCACCAGTTAGCCATGTTGTGAATGCAAAGGAAAAGTTTTTAAAGGAAATCAGAAGTGCTACTCCAGTGAATAAAAAAAGGGTAAGAAAGTGAAACAGCCTTATTGCTGATAGGGAGAAAATCTGAATTGTCTGGATAGAAGTTCAAACCAGCCACAATAGTTCCTTAAGCCAAAGCCTAATCCAGAGCAAGGCCCTAACTCTCTCAACTCTATGAAGTCTGAGAGAGGTAAGAAGTTTGAAAGTAGCATAGGTTAGTTCATGAGGTTTAAGGAAAGAAGCCGTCTCCATCAGCATAAAATTACAAGGTAAAAAAGCAAATTACCCAGAAGATCTAGCTAAGATAACTGATGACAGTGGCTACACTAACTAACAGATTATCAGTGTAGACAAAGCAGCCTATTTATATCAGAAGAAGATGCCATCTAGGACTTCCATAGCCAGACAGGAGAAATCAATGCCTGGCTTCCAAGCTTTAAGGGACAGGCTGACTCTCTTGTTAGGGGCTAATGCAGCGAGGGACTTTAGGTTCAAGCCAAAGCTCATTTGCCATTCTGAAAATCCTAGAGCCCTTAAGAATGATGCTAAATTTACTTTGCCTATTCTCTATTGATGAACAACAAAGTCTGGATGACAGCACATCTGCTGACAGCATAGTTTACCAAATATTTTAAGCCCACTGTTGAGACCTACTGCTCAGAAAAAAAGACTCCTTTCAAAATATTACTACTCATTGACAATGCATCTTGTCACCAAAGAGCTCCAATGGTGATGTACAAGGAGATTAACATTGTTATCATACCTGCTAACACAACATCCATTCTGCACCTTATGGATCAAAGAGTAATTCTGACTTTGAAGTCTTACTAATTAAGAAATACATTTTAGGAAAAAGAAAAAAAGAAATACATTTTAGGGTCAGGTGTGGTGGCTCATGACTGTAAATCCCAACACTTTGGGAGGCCAAGGTGGGAAGACTGCTTGAGGCCAGGAGTTCAAGACCAGCCTCCACAACATAGCAAGACTCCCTCTACGTAAATCAAAAAAAAATTAGCCAGGCATGGTGGCAAACACCTATAGTACTAGATACTTGGGAAGTTGAGGTGGGAGGATCACTTAAGCCCAGGAGTTCAAGGCTGCAAAAAGCTAGGATCACACCATGGCATTCCAGTCTAGGCGACATAGGAAGACTCTGTCTCTTAAAAAAATAAAAATAAAAAGAAGGAAAAGAAATATATTCTGTAAGGCTACAGCTGCCACAAATAAGTGATTCTTCTGATACATCTGGGAAAATAAAATTGAAAACCTTCTGGAGGCCGGACACTGTGGCTCACACCTGTAATCCCAGTACTTTGGGAGGCTGAGACGGGAGGATCACTTGAGCCCAGGAGTTTGAGACCAACCTTGGCAACACGGTGAAACCTCGACTCTACCAAAAAAAGACACTACACATGCACAAAAATTGGCCGGGTGTGGCAGTACCTGTAGTCTCAGTTACTCAGGAGGCTGAGATGGGAGGCTTGAGCCTGCGAGGCAGACGTTGCAGTGAGCCAAAATTATGCCACAGCACTCCAACCTGAACAACAGAGCTAGACCCTGTCTCAATGAAGAAAGAAAAAGAAGGAAGGGAGGGAGGGAGGGAGGGAGGCAGGCTGGCTGGCTGGCTTATGGAAAGGATTCATCATTCCAGATGCCATTTAAAAATATTCATGATTCATGGGAAGAGGTCAAAATACCAATATTAACAGGAGTTTGGAAGAAAGTCAACCATCATGAATGACTTTGAGGGGTTCAACACTGCATTGAAGGAAGTAACCGCAGATGTGATGGAAATAGCAAGAGAATTAGAATTAGAAGTGGAGGCTAGGCCAGGTGCAGTGGTTTCACCATGTTGGCCAGGCTGGTTTCGAACTCCTGACCTCAAGTGATCCGTCCGCCTACGCCTCCCAATGTGCTGGGATTACAGGGGTGAGCCTCCGCACCTGGCCTGTTTCTTATTTCTAAATTAAGGTTAGGTACACATTTTTTTTTAAGACATAATGCTACTACACACTTAACAGACTACAGTATAGTGTAAATGTAACTTTTATATGCACTAGGAAACAAAAAAATGTTTGTAGCTTACTTTTTGGCAATATTTACTGGCCTAGAATTGAACATGCAATGTCACCTATGTATGCTTATACACTGTGAAGTTCCCTTTCCTAGCTCCATCCTTTACACAGAACAGAGGTGTATTCTCTTCAGAAACTGTCAAAGAAATACCAGACTCATGGTCATTAGGACTTCAGAGAAAGAGATTGAGAAACAGATCTGAAAACAGAGAATTATGAAAAGGAATAAGAATGAGCTCTTGGAAACTAAAAACATGATAACTGACATAAAAATAGACACTTTACCCCCCAAAAAATGAAATCTCCTAGAAATAGAATAGAAAGCTGTCAGAAATCAGGAGAGGAAAAAAAAAAAAAAACCAAGAAATTTGAAAGATCAATACAGGAGACTCTCCCTGGAGGATCTAAAGTTCTAAAAAGAAGTGATGCAATCTAAGAAATCATGTAAGAAAATCCCCAGAACTAAAATGTCTCCAGATTAAAAGCCCTATCAAATATCAGCAAATGAATTAAAAAACAAAAATAAACAAAATCATGAGGTACATCACTGAAATTTCAGAATGAAGATAAAGAGAAAAATCAAGAAAACCCCCAAAAAGCTTCTTGGGGTCAGTTATGGCTTTTGACTTCTCAGCTGCAATACTGGAATCTCAAGACAATAGGACAATGCCTTCAAATTACTGACTTAAAATGAATCTCAATCTAGAATTGCATACTTAGCAGACTGCCAACCAAGCATAAAGATAGAACTTTGCAGTCTCAAAAATTTATCTCCCACCCATTCACTCCTGGATTGGTATGGTCCACTGAAACACAGGAATAATCCAAAGAGGAAGAAGCCATGGAAGCCAGTCAATGGGTAATCTGGCCCCAACAAGAAGAAGAAGAAGAAGAAGAAACAAAAAGGAAGAAGAAGGAGGGAGGAGGGAGGAGGGAGGAAGGAGGAGGAGGAAGAAAAGAAGAAGGAGGAAGGAGGAGGAGGAAGGAGGGAGGGAGGAGAAGGAGGGAGGAGGAAGAAGGGAGGAGGAGGAAGAAGAAAAGAAGGAGGAGGAGGAAGGAGGAGGAGGAAGGAGGGAGGAGGAAGAAGGGAGGAGGAAGAAGAAGGAAGAAGGAAGAAGAAGAAGAAGGAGAAGCAGCAGCAGAAGCAGCAGCAGCAGTAGCAACAACAAAAGGACGAAGTAATTCCTGAGACAAAGACAAAGGAAGCCTCCTGACAACACTAGGGAGCATACCTACAGGGCCAGCAGTCCAGACTGGAGCCAGAGAAGGCGGACGGTTCCAAAAAAAGACATATCCAGGAGGAAACAATATGAATTGATCAATTATCTGTCAGATAATTTACTAAAAGATAAATTCTTTTTAGAGGTTTTATGGAGCTGTTGAAGGATACAGAAATACTAACGATTTCAAAGAAAACAAAACATACAAAAATTCAGCAATTACCTTCAAGAAAAAGGAAAGAAAACATAAAATACATTTAGCTCATCAGTGAACAGACATTTACAATACAACAATATAGTTAATTTTGATCATTTAACCAAAAATTCTAATACTGAAAGAATGAAGAAGGGTATATATGTATGTATATGTTAAAGATCTAAATCTTTAATTATCAGGAAATAATGAATAAATCAATAATAAACTATATATTCAATTTGTTTGAAACTATAAAAGAAGGCCGGGTGCACTGGCTCACACCTGTAATTTCAGCACTTTGGGAGGCCAAGATGGGAGGACTGTTTGAGCCCAGGAGTTCAAGACCAGCCTGGGCAACAAAGTAAGACCCCCATCTTTACAAAAAATAAAAATTAGCTGGGCATGGTAGCTCTTGCCTGTGGTCTCAGCTACTTGGGAGTCTGGGATGGGAAGATCACTTGAGCCCGGAAGATCGAAGCTGTCCTGAGCCATGACCATGCCACTGCACTCCAGCCTGGGTGACAAAGTGAGACTGTCTCTCAAAATAATAATAATAATAATTAAAATATTAAAGTAAATACTCAAAAAAAAACAGCAAAGTAATTGAAAAAGCAGTGTGCCTCTAAGATAAGGATGGGGTTTGAGACACAGTGGGACAAGGAACTACCATCATAAGTAAATTTCTGCTATAATGCTGTTGGGCAGGGCAAAATTCAACACATAATATTCTGAGTCAGATTTTAACAAGCAGGCCGGGCATGGTGGCTCACACCTGTAATCCCAGCACTCTGGTAGGTTGAGGCAGGTGGACTGCTTGAGGTCAGGAGTTCCAAGACCAGCCTGCCCAACATGGTGAAACTCCATCACTACTAAAAATACAAAAATTGGCCGGGTGTGGTGGCAGGAGCCTATAATCCCAAGCTACTCAGGAGGCTGAGGCAGGAGAATCACTTGAACCTGGGAGGCAAGGTTGCAGTGAGCCAAGATTGTGACACTGCACTCCAGTGTGGGCAACAGAG
>NW_012116422.1:636393-697195 GCF_000951035.1 Colobus angolensis palliatus
GGAGAATCACTTGAACCTGGGAGGCAAGGTTGCAGTGAGCCAAGATTGTGACACTGCACTCCAGTGTGGGCAACAGAGACTCTGTATCAAAAAAAAAAAAAAAAAAAATTAACAAGTAATGAGCTTCGCCATCTAGCCAGTCAAGAGTTCCATGACTGGAACTGATCGTGTCACGGCTGGTACCTTAACACATGGCTTTACTATGTAATCTTTAAAAAAATGTTCAGGCATTTCGTTAATAAAAATTTTAAATATCAGTCGGTTACAGTGGCATACACTTGTAGTACCAGCTACTTCGGAGGCTGAGACAAGAATATCGCTTGAGCCAGGGGTTCAAGCCCAGCCTGAGCAACAAACTGAGACCTTGTTTCTTCAAAAAGATTTATTTTTTATTCACAAATAATGTCTATTATTTACAAATATGCAGTTTGTATTTTATATTCTAAAGTAACTAGAAATTAATCAAAATTAATACAAAATCCATATTTATGGGAGTCATAACCAATTCCAAAACTTATTCTGGAAACTTATTCTGGAAAATGAGGCCACCCTTGCAATGTTTAAAAAAATCAAAATAAATAAAATCTTCCTTTAAATTGACAAACAATGATGTCAAAGAAAAATCTGCTTAAATTGCTCATTGAATGAATAACTTTAGGCAAGCAACTCAAAACAGAAGCATCTTTGTTAAATGAATTAGAACTTTTTCAGTTCAGTGACTATTTTTATTCATTTGTTCATTCATCAAATATTTATTGAATGCATTCTTTGAGTTGGACACCAGAAGTACAGCACTAAGTTAGACAAAGGCTGTGCCCTTGCAGAACTTACAATCTAGTGAAGTATTAATATAGATACATTAAAATGCAATTAAAACACAAGCAAATATCTGCCACAATGGGTTCTATTGGACCTGTAAAATATGTCACATCCAAAGTATTCCAAGTAGTTTGCAAACACATGAAACAGATTATTCTCAAGAAACATCAAATGGTCCTAATTAGAGCCCACAACTAGAGGACAAACTAAAATGAAGACTGGAAAGGAGAAACTGGGGGATTAGAGTGCTGTAGTTTGAATGTGTCCCCCAAAGTTCACATGTCAGAAACTGAATCCTCAATGCAACAATTCTGAGAGGTGAGACTATTAAGCGGTATTAGGTCATGAGGGCTCTGCCCTCAGGAATGAATTAAGATCATTATCTTGAAAGTAGGTTTGTTATAAAAGTGAGTTCAGCCCCCTTTTGCTCTCTCCTGCAGTCTCTCTTGCCCATGTAATGCCTTTTTCCACAGGATGATGCAGTAAGACAGTCCTCACCAGCTGCCAGCAAGCACCATGCTCTCGGACTTTCTAGCCTCCAGAACTATGAGCCTAATAAATTTCTTTTCTTTTCTTTTCTTTTTTTTTTTTTTTTTTTGAGACAGAGTCTTGCTCTATTGCCCAGGCTGGAGTGCAGTGGCCAGATCTCAGCTCACTGCAAGCTCTGCCTCCCGGGTTTACGCCGTTCTCCTGCCTCAGCCTCCCGAGTAGCTGGGACTACAGGCGCCCGCCACCTCGCTCGGCTAGTTTTTTGTATTTTTTAGTAGAGACGGGGTTTCACGGTGTTAGCCAGGATGGTCTCGATCTCCTGACCTCCTGATCCACCCGCCTCTGCCTCCCAAAGTGCTGGGATTACAGGCTTGAGCCACCGCGCCTGGCCTATAAATTTCTTTTCTTTATACATTACTCAGTCTGTGGTATTCTGTTATAACAGCACATACTGAACTAAGGCAGGGGATGTGGGAAGAAATTCTAACATCTGAGTACCTACTATGCCATTTAATCCTCAAAACAACTATCAGAAGGTAGGTATAATAAATACTAGGACTATCTCTTCAGTATCTACTTCCCCCTCTTCAACCAGCATTTTATGGGAGACTGACCTCATGACTAGCTCCAGATGTACTACCACAATCAGAGCAACTCCACTCCTCTCGCCACAGTAACCAAAATAGGTAGTCTATGCCTAAGCCAATCAGGTCATGATGACCATGAATAAGTTCAATGGTGATATAAACAGTACCGAGTTTAGGACTTTTGCTGAAAATCTTGGAGTGCAGAGTCTTGTCTCCTAGGTAGAGTGGTATGAGATAACAGAGCAAGAAGCACTGCTTCTAGCATTACCTAATGACAAAAGAGAATGAAGCCTGAGGACTCACAATTAAGTGTGAGAACGCCAGTTTGAAAACCAAGTGGTCTGATTTCAGAACTAAGAGATGCAAGCACACACACAGACACCCTGCAGTACTGGCGCATGGATCTGAACTCATCAAGTCCATCACACTAGCTACAACTCTATACAAGGCTGATAAGCCAAACTGAGGACTTTGAACTTTGTTAAGAACAAAGTCTCTAGAACTTAAACATCTGAGTTCAAATCTTAATTTTGTCACTTAGTAATCATGTGACATTTGGCAAGATACTTAATTTCTCTGTGCCTGTTTCCTCATCAATGAAACAGGGATAATCAGACCTCTTTATAAAGCTATTGTGAGATTTAAATGAGCTAATAGGTGTAAAGCACATAAAACAGTGTGCAGCGCAGATCAATCTACTAAGCAATAAGGAGTCAAGATTTCTGAGTGTTTTGATTAGAATTATGACCTAGGAAAATCAATTCAGAAGAACAGTGTGGGGCCAGGTGCAGCAGCTCACACCTATAATCCCAACACTTTGAGAGGCCAAGGTGGGACCACTGCTTGAGGTGAAGAGTTTGAGGCTGCAGTGAGCTAGGATTGCGCCACTGAACTCCAACTCAAGACTGGGTGACACAGTGAGACCCTGTCTCCCTGCTGAGAAAAGAAGTAGTATGGTGTGGAGGGGAAAAGTGGGAAAGTAATAGCAAAGTTTTAAGAAAGGCATCAACAGTTTGTATAAGGTGATGACAGTGGAAAATAAAAACGTACTGAAGAATTTGAATCAACAGGACTTGACAAATGAGCAAATGTGGCAATCAAAGAATAGGAGGAATAAACAATGATCTCTGATTTTCAACTTGGTAGACTAAGAATGGTAGTCCCAGAAACAGAAACAAAATCAGGAGAGGGTAGATTAGGACTCCTTTAAAATAAAAGAGGTTATCTTATGTTTTACATGAGAAGTTATTTTAAGCAAGTTTAAAATCAATAGGATTTAAGATAATTATTACATTAGTAAGAAGTGAGATCCAAGGCTGGGTGCAATAGCTCATGCCTATAATCCCAGCACTTTGGGAGGCCAAGAACGGCGGATTACCTGAGGTCAGGAGTTGGAGACCAGCCTGGCCAACATGGTGAAACCCCCATCTCTACTAAAAATACAAAAATTAAAATAAATAAATAAATAAATATAAATACAAATACAAATACAAAAATTTTCGGGTGTGGTAGCACGTGCCTGTAATCCCAGCTACTTGGGAGGCTGAGGCACAAGAATTGCTTGAACCCGGGAGGCAGAGGTTGCAGTGAGCCGGAATTGTGCTACTGCACCTAGGTGACAGACTCTGTCTCAAAAAAAAAAAAAAAGAAAGAAGAAATGACATCCAAGTTTCATAAACGACACTTTAAAGCTGTATTTTTCTCTTTTCAATAAACCTAGTTTAAAAAACAAATCTAATTCCACTACTTAGGGATGAAAAAGCAGATCAAATTAACAACCAAAATTATAATATTTACACTTTTTACTGTGAAATTAAACTACCATATGATCCAGCAATCTGTCTACTGAATATATATCCAAAAGAAAGAAAATTAGTATGTCGAAAAAATATCTGCACACTCATATTTACTGCAGCAGTAGTTACACTAGCCAAGATATGCAATCAACCTAAGTGTCCATCAACAGATGAATGGATCAAGAAAATGTCGTATATATACATAACGGAATATTATTCAGCCATTAAAAAGAATAAAATTCTGTTATCTGAGGCAATACGGATGAGCCTGGAGGACATGGTGCTAAATGAAATTAGTCAGGCACAGAAAGACAAATACCACATGTCCTCACTCACATGTAGAAACTAAAAAAGTTGATCTCATAGAAGTAGAGTAGAATAGTGGTTACAAGAGGCTGGGAAGTGTACCCAATCAAGTAAAAATACATATATTTAAAATAAATTAAGTAAAATAAAAATTCTTTTGGTTATGACAAATTTTTTTAAATCCCATTTAAAAAACAAAACTTCTGAAAAATGATTCTTAAAAGTGTTGGTAATATTATGAAGCTAGCTTTTAAGAACTTCAGAAGCTCAAAATGTGACATAAAATCAGAACGCTGAAAGTGAAAAAATAACTCAGCACTACAGATTATTTCTCCTATAGAAATAATAAATAGAAAGTTAAGTAGTGGGGCCATTTCCTCACATTTACTCCACATCTATCTCACTTTTCCCCTCAAACATTTATCCTCCCTACCAAAAATCCATCAAGGTCACCAATTACCTCCATCTTGAAGAATGGACACTTTTCTGTTTCTCATCTCACAAGACCTGTCAGCAACCAGTATACAAACAATTTATCACTCAATCATTTTTTAAACACTTCCTTGTCTTGGCTTCCCTAACACCACAGATCCCTGGCTTTTCCCTATCTATCTTCTTTGTATATCTTCCTCTCTTAGATCTGTGTATTTTCACACATCCTCAGGGCAAAGCCCTCAGTCCTTTCCCCTTCTCTATCTATACCCTTTTCCTAGATGATCTCATCCATTCTGTAGTTTTAATACTAACCATACACACAAACTCGTATCTCCAATCCCAGTCTCTACTGTGAACTCCAGATTGACTTTATTTAACTGTCATCTCTACATGTCATATCTCAATGGCAATTAAAACTAGACCAAATATCCAAAACAGAACTTTTGACCCTCTCCCTCTGCCCTTAAAATTGTTACTTCATTTATTCATTCTACAATTATTTCCTCAGCATACGCTCAGGCAGTGTTGTCCACTGGCACAACAATGTGAACTTGGGGGAGACAGATTATAATAAAATATTAAAAGACCTATAATGGATATAAAGTGTGTGTTCCGACAGAAAATGGGGAGAAGGTGGCTATTTTTGATAGCGTGTTTAAGATCAGCCTCTATACCAGCCTGGGCAATATGGCAAAACCCCATGTCTACAAAAAATACAAAATTAGCCAGGCATGATGGCCCACACCTTGTAGTCCCAGCAGCTACTCGGGAGGCTAAGGTGGGGAGATCACTTAAGCCCAGGAGGTGCAGGTTGCAGTGAGCCAAGATCACACCTTCCCTCCAGCCTGGGCGACAGAGCAAGAACCTGTCTCAAAGAAAAAAGGCATCTACTTAGTTGCTCCAGTCAAAAACCTAGGCATCTATTCCCCACACACAATCCATTAGGCGAATTTACAGAGTTCTGACTACAAAATAAATCTTGACGCTTAACACTGAAGAGAGGGCTCAAATAAGCAAAGAGAGACGTGGACAATAACAACTGTGACAGATGTCACAGAAGGACATGCAATAAGCTATGAAACAAAGTTACAGTCAGACCTACTCTAGTCTGGAAGAAATCAGAAAAGGCTTTCTGGAGCAAGGAGTAATTAGAATAAGCCCAGATGATCACTACAAAAAGCCAAACAAAAAGGTATAAGGTACTATGTCAAGAATAGGGAGCAGTACAGCTTGGCATATCCCAGAATCAAAATAAATCCAAGGTGATAAAATCTTAGAAGGAGGAGTGTAGAGTAAGACACAGGCCAGAAGAAAGCAAAAAGTTAACAAAGATTAATGAGGTCATGTCAAAAAGAAACGGAAGTCAACCTAAAAAGGCTTCCATTGGCCAAATATGAGACAATTTGACAGAAGTGGATTAAAACACACTAAAATCCAACAGCTCATGATAATCTTTTAAGATGATAATTACAACAAAAAACCTTCAGTGAACAACTCATTACCAATTACTCTGGAAAATGACAAAGGGAAATCATCTTTTATGCTCCCTTTTCTGTAGCAAGGAGTAACCAAATAGTTGATAAAAGTTATTCCAGCAAACAAATGCACAAAAAATTAGAGAATCAGGGTATCACCATTTTGCAAAATATACAGTTTGCAAAATAACAAAATAATGAATTCAGGCAATCATCAACAAAGAATGCTAAAATCATTAGTTAAAGGGGATATTATGTAATAGAAGAATAAGGCTGATACCACCTGAAACCACTACAAGTGAGGCAACCAGGTATGTAACTTTGATGAAGAGGAAGTACACAACATCTACAAAATAATTTTATTGAAAAAAAAAGGGAACCTAAATATGATAAAATATCTAAATCTAACTTCAAGCTTTCACGAAAGACAAGAAATAGAGGAATAGGTTATAGCAAAATTACAGCAAACCTGAGCATCAGAATTGCCTGGAGGGGGCTTTCTAAACCACATATTGCTGGGAAACCATACGACTGCAAAAGCCAAACACAGAATGTGGGAAATTTCACATTTAAGTGGGGGAGGGCTGTTATAGAATAAAACTTACTTAAGGTGCCTAACTGCAAATGCAACAATATACAGACTCTTAAGACTGATTCAAACAAACTTACCATAAAAAGACATATTGAGATAACAGAAAATTGGAATATGGACAAAGAATGGCTTTTATTAAGGAATTTCTGTTAATTCTATTAACAATAATACTATAGTGGCTTTTTAAAAAATGTCATTTGGACAGGAAAAAAAAAGGCTAGCAAATTAGCAAAAGCCACACTATGCAGAATAGGCAAAAGACATTCTTTAATAAGTCTGGGCCCAAACTAAGTGGTTTTTACACAAGACTGATATCGTAACAGTAAAACAACTACTTCTGGTTCCTGAAAGCCATGTGCTAAGCACCACATTAAGTTCTTTACATGACTTATCTCTGAATCCTTAAAATAAAACTTATGAAGATATTAAATTCTATACATCCTTTTGTCTCATTTTGTCTGCTGTTCATGATCACAACTGGCAGTTTTTTCTTTTTGTTTTGTTTTTTTTTTTGAGATGGAGTTTCATTCTTGTTACCCAGGCTGGAGTGCAACGGCGCGATCTCAGCTCACTGCAACCTCCGCCTCCCAGGTTCAAGCAATTCTCCTGCCTCAGCCTCCTGAGTAGCTGGGATTACAGGCGCCCGCCACCACGCCCAGCTGATTTTTGTATTTTTAGTAGAGACAGGGTTTCACCACATTGGTCAGGCTGGTCTCGAACTCCTCACCTCAGGTGATCCACCTGCCTCAGCCTCCCAAAGTGCTGGGATTACAGGCATGAGCCACCGTGCCCAGTCACAATGGCACTTTTTAAAATGTATGACATATTGAGGGTAGTTTGGAAAAAGGCAAGAGGGATCACAGAAAGACCAATGAAAAGGCTGAGTACATTAAGAATCCCTGATATAAAGAATCAGAATAAATGTTCATATATTTGGAATACAGGATGAGCATTTCTAATCCAAAATTATTTTGATCACTGACAAGACACCACAGTGGAAAACTTCACACCTGACTTCATGTGAGGAGTCAAAATGCAGTCGACACTTTGTGCACAAAATCATTAAAAAGTATCGTATAAATTATGTGCTATGTGTATGAGGTATATATTCAGACTTAGGTCCCACCTCTGAAAAACACATTATGTATATGCAAGTATTCAAAAATCTGAAAAATTCCACAATCCAAAACACTTCTAGTCCCAGGCATTTCAGGTAAAGGACACTCAACCTGTGTAACAAAACTCCAGGTATTATTTAACCAAACATTAATTATGTCCTACAAACATTTCACTTCAAAACCAACCTTCCTTGCCAAAGTAGTTTTCAGGAATTTTATTTGAAACAATCTTTTTTTTGACACAGGATTTCACTCTGTCACCCAGGCTAGGGTGCAGTGGCGCAATCATGGCTCATCACTGCAGCCTTAACCTCCCAGGCTAGGCAACCTCCCACCTCAGCATCCTGAGTAGCTAGGACTACAGGCACACACTGCCACACCTGGCTAATTTTTTGTAATTTTTGTAGAGACAGGGGTTTTGCCATGTTGCCCTGGCTGGTCTTGAACTCCTGGGCTCAAGCATTCCTCCTGCCATGGCCTCCCAAAGTGCTGGAATTACAAGTATAAGCCACAACACCCAGCCCAAAACAATAATTTCTATATGCATTATAGTTATTTGGTTTATATTTCTTACTTCCACTGGAAGAAAATGGAGAAAACATAAAGCAATATCTTCTCCTAGAAAGTGCCTTTTTTCCCAAATTCTTTAAATGGAGAAAACACATTACTGTCTCAATTATCTAAACGACTGAAAAAATACCCTCCCCATAATATTTTTCAAACTCATCTCCAGTTCAAGAATCTCAGATAAGCACATAGAAATCTATATGGTAAGAGACCTTAGAGTGAAGACAAGGGAAGTGGGTATTCCCTGGCCATCTCTTCCAATGGGGTAACCACAGAAGACAATACAGAAAGGTTCCTAAAGCTTCTTTATCAGAAGTCTCTCCTATTCTAGAGCCCTACTGTGGCTTACAATTACTGGGCTTTGTATACTGGTTACTCTAGGAACCGCCTCTTAGGAACTGAGCTACAGTTAGTTGCCAACGGCTAACTACTCCCAAGCCTGATTTAACAACTTAGGCGTTAGGCTGACTACAACAAAACAAAACACCCAAAAAAGGATTCCAACAAGGAAAGCATGGTATACTAGAATGAAAACTAAATGTTAGTCTACTCAAAAACCTGGGTTACATAAAAAGATGCTGAATATGATCTTTGGGAAATGCAAATTAAAACCACAAGATACCACTAGAATGGCTATAATCAAAATAATAAAAAAACTATTAAGACAGTAAATTTCAGCCAGGCATGGTGGCCCACGCCTGTAATTACAGCACTTTGGGAGGCCAAGGTGGGAGGATACTTAGGAGGCTACTCAGGAGGCTGAGGTGGGAGGATCACTTGAGCCCAGGAGGTCAAGGCTGCAATGAGCCTTGAATGTATCATGGCACTGTAGCCTGAGCAACAAGTGAGACCCTATCTCAAAAAAAAAAAAAAAAAGTAAATTTTATGTGGCTTTTACAATAAAAATTTTTAATTAAAAAATGTTATCAATATTGAAGATATTGTGAAGAAACTGTAATCTTCATGCATTGCTACTGAGAACACAAAATGTAAAACTATTTTGGAAAAGTTTGACAATTTTTTATGTTAAACACAACACTTAGCATATGACTCTGCAACTCTACTCCTAGGTATCTACCCAAGAGAAATGAAAATATATGTCCACATAAAGACTTATACACAAACATTAACAGCAGCATTATTTATAATAGCCCAAATCTGGAAAAAAAAAAACCAAACCAAATGTCCTCCAATTAGTGAGTGAATAAACAAATCATGGTATAGCCATACAATGGAATACCATTCAGTGATAAAATTGAATGAACTAGCTGGGTGTGGTGGCTCATCCCTGTAAGCCCAGAACTCTGGGAGGCCAAGGTGAGAGGATCCCTTGAGCCCAGGAGGTTGACGGTGCTTTAGGCGGGGTTGCACCACCACACTCCAGCCTGTTGACAGAGTGAGACCCTGTCTCCAAAAAAAAAAAAAAAAGGAACTAACAAATGCAACAAACAAGCCAGACACAAGACTATGACAGAAAGTATCAGTGACTGCCCTGGGTGAGGAGGGGTTAGGCTGCAACAGAGCATGAGGGAACTTTTTGGGTAATGAAAGTGTTCTAAAACTTCATAGAGGTGGTGGGTATACAACTGTATACAATGTATGCTTAAAATGTATTATACTTTATTGTGTATGAATTATAGCTCCATGAAATAGTTTTTTAAAAACCCTGGGTTGATTAGATCTGTAAGTTATTAGCTATGTGACATTAACCAGAATGTTTTTTTCCTTCAGATATGCCTATTCTGTTTTATCAGTTTTCATTTCTCACAATCACACGTTTTATTTTTAAAGTGAGCGATTCTATAATGTACTGCAGTTATTGGGCTTACAGATAATTCTTACTTCCACTGGCAGAAATATATAGTTATCTGCACTGCTACTTGCTCTATCTCGTAAGATTGTTGTGAAACATCAAATAAGATAACTAATGAGAAAGTTCTTTGGTAACTGTAAAATAGTATTACGCAACTATATAGCAGACTTTACATTTTTGAAAAACAGACGTGAAAATGTTTTTTCATATGAGCGACTTGAGACCCTTGTAAACCTAAGTACCCAAAGTCAATCTTTGCCCAGAAATAGAAAGCAGTTGTCTATTCAAACGCCACCTTTTAAATATCCTATCGAAACCTGTTTCCTACTGTCGCTTGAGTTAGCAGATGGCTCAATGTAGTATTATCTAAGCTGCACTTTCATTTTTCAAAGGAAAAACACTAAAGAAATGTTTAAAGAGAGACAGATGAGCATGACACATTTATTTTTCAGGGGAAAAGACAGATACGTAGAAAAATGTCTTCAATTCCATATGCATTTACTGAATGTTTCCTGATGAGACCTGCATTAGCAAGAGAGAGTGAATAATTTTAAGAATAGCAACATTTCTTAAACCAGTGTGGCACAATCATTTCAACCTTGCCTGTTCCAAAATTTGACAGATTCTTTCTTTTTTTGTTGTTTCTACTACTGTTGTACAACTGGGCTCTTTGCTATCCTACCAAGTTTGTGTGGTATTTGACATTTAGCCTAGTTATATTTGCAAGTTTCCACACTGCAATACTTACAAAGGCTGTTTGGACATAATCTCCTCAGGTGCAGTTTAACGACTAAATATTACCTTGAATTCAGGTTTATATCAAATCTTACAATTCTGAAAAGTTACTCTGCCAGCAACAGGTACTACAATGAAAAATTAACAAAGCCTGTAACACCACAAAATGCTCTGCTAACATTTTCAATTTTTAAGACTCCTTTTCAGTAACAGTTCTAAAGAGGAAGAATCTATGGCCAATTCCAAGGCCAGATTTCATTTAATGTTGTCTTGCTTCAGTAGTAACTCTAAACTCAAGTTTCACATTTCTCCTTCGATAACATTAAGGTCGCTCGGTCCGGTTACTGCACACCTCCAATTTTAGCGTCCAAGAAACCTGAAAGAACGGCACCTTGCCTACTTGCTCCTCCAGCCTTCTCTCAACTCAGAAGCTTGGCCAAACGTGCCGCTCTCTCCACAACGCCAACGGAGCTGGAATGCAGTGCCCGGAGGACAACTGGTCACGGGGAGGAGGGGAGAACTTCGCGGCCCGGAGTACGGCAGCTGAGGTCCAATCCAGCCCGCGCCCAACTCTACTCGGTGCCAGGAAGGCGCGTGGACCCAAAGTCTCAGGCCGCGGTGCTAGGTCCGGAGGAGCAGAGTCGCGCGTGGCTGGGGGCAGGTAGTAAACAAACCGACGGGAAAAGGGGGAAGGGGCAACGGCGAGACGGGTGGGGTAAGAGAATAGGACCTCGCTCCAACCCTTCAGCGCGAGCCCGCAGCCGGCTCCAGCCCACCGAGGACCAGATGCTGGTCTCGGCGCGGCGCTTCCGCTTGGGTCGGAACACCGAAGGCCCCAACACCCCTGGAGCCCGGAGTCCAAAAGGCCATCGGCTCCGCGACCCCCGCCCCACAGCGCCCTACCTGAACCCGCAATCTGGGTCCCGGGCGTCGCGGCCGGGCGCGCCCAGCCCGGTCCTCTTGCTGAAGAGCTTCTGGAACAGCGTAGGGGCCATGCTACCCACGGCCAGGCAGGGGTCGCTCCGCTGGGCGCTTGGTAGGCCCCTGCTTCTAGAGCCGCCCCGCCACCCCCATGGGCGCCTCAGTCATATGACAGAAATTAGTCACTTCAAACGGCCACGGCGCGCGGGGCGGGGCGTGATGTAAGGCCGGCACTCATTGGCTGGAGGTGGTCCGCATCACGTGGCGGCGCGCGGAGCAGGGGGCAAGGCGGGGGCGTGGGGCGGAGCTACCTCCATTAGGCTCGCTGGCGTTTCCCGTCACGTGGAAGCTTACGGGGCGGGGCGTGTGCCGAGAGGACAGGACTGGAAGGTGGCTAGGGATGTGTAGGGGGAGCAGGCTCAGTCTCGAGCCTCCCCCGTGAGGCTGTCATCTACCATCAGAGGCTGCGCCAGGGTGGCGCGGGGACGATGCCAGGAGCCTTGGAGTGCAGAAGCCTTCGACTCCCCGCACCCACAGAGTTGTGTAGGGAACCACGGTCCAACCGACTCTCCCTTGTCAGCCCCTCCTTAGCTTCTGCGGCTTGACACCTCCATTCCGCGCCGGGCAGAGTCTGGCAGCCCCTGGAGCACGGAAGGCACACGAGCGTACCCTTGGGGCCTCGGCCAAGGCTGGACTTTGAGCCCAGGACCCCAGGCCAGCCCTTAGAAGGCCGCTCCGCCCGCGAGAGGTCTAGGATCTGGACAGCGCGCGGGCTGGCTCACAGGGACTGGTGGAGGACCCTGCCGGGACCCCTGCCACAGCCATGGCTCCCCGCAAAGACGACCTCGGGCAGGGACTGCGGGCAGAGTTTGTACTAGTGCCTGGAACCCTGACATCAGGAATTAGTCTCGTGGAAGAGCTAGCGATTGGAGGCTCGGGAGTTAGGCTGTTTCTTTGGTAACCAACAAAATCAGGTGAAACCAACGAAGTCAGGAAGCCTAAAGACATGTATGTACAGATTATCTAAACTTTTACGCTAATTATTTAGATTTTTAATAAATCTATCTTAATGGTTAGGTGTGAAGAAGGGAGGAACTGTGGAATTTTAACCAAGTTACAGGGAAAAAACGCTTTCTAAAAAAAGAAAAACGTTGCTCACATGTGACCTCACAGTCTTATTTAACCCATGGAACCAAAATATACCAGAGTTTGGAGCAAACTAATCTTATAAATTTTCAGCACCCCCATCCATTCACTCACTCCCCCTCCAGGATAACGGAGCTTGTACAATGGGATGCAATCCTCAGAGAAATGTAGGAAATAACTTGTATATGGTTGGAAGGCTGGATAAAAATACTCTGGGCAGGCGTGGTAGCTCACGTCTGTAATCCCAACACTGCAAGGCGGAGGCAGGCAGATCGCTTGAGCTCAGTAGTTCCAGACCAGCTTGGTCAACAGTAAGACCCTATCTCTACAAAAAAATTTTTTTAATTAGCCAGGTGTGGCCGGGCGCTGTGGCTCACGCCTGTAATCCCAGCACTTTGGGACACCATGGTGAGTGGATCACCTGCGGTCAGGAGTTCCCAACCAGCCTGACCAACATGGTGAAACCCCATCTCCAAAAAATTAGCCAGTGTGGTGGCGCATGCCTGTAATCCCAACTACTTGGGAGGCTTGGGCAGGAGAATTGCTTGAACCCAGTAGGCAGAGGTTGCAGTGAGCCAAGATTGTGCCATTGCACTCCAACCTGGGCAATAAGAGCGAAACACTGTCTCAAAAAAAATAGCAAACAAAAATTAGCCAGGTGTGGTCACGGCACACACCTGTGGTACCAGCTACTTGGGTAGCTGAGGTGGGAGGGTATCTTGAGTGTGGGAAGTCAATGCTGCAGTGAGTGCCACTTGCACTTCAGCCTGGGTAACAGAGGGGGGCCTTATCTCAAAAAACAAAAAAATACTTTTTGAGAATTTCATTTAATTAGGTATACAAATCAAATTTTATTTTCTTTAAGTGGCTACCAACTCCCACTGATTTGCAGCTAGACTTTATGCTCTAAATAAGGGTCTGAAGATATTTAGAAAAGAAAATGTAATAGGCAGAATTTATATCTCTTTGAGAATTTGTCCACAACCAAAATACTGAGTTTCAATGTTCCAAGACTTTTTTAAATAAAGCACTATTTATTGATGACTAAGATATTGACATATTCATTCCACAATCATTTACATTCTAGGCAGTGGGGATCTAAAGTAAAAAAGAGCTAGATTTCTAGGTGAGGAGACAGTAAATAAGTATTTAAAGTTATTTCAGGTAGTGACTACTGTTGTGAAGTTGGTAAGAACTAAGCAATGAAATGAGGGTGTCAGCAAAGTCTGAGGAGGTAACATTTGAGGTGCTTAGGTTGAAAATCATTCAGTTTCTCTGTATATTACCCAAGGTCCAGAAGCTACTGGGCAATACAGGATCAAAACAGCAGTACTATTTCACCTAGACATTTCAGATAATCCTCTGGCATCAAATACTGAAAGATTTCTAACAGAGTAAAATAAGCTGTGTATATTTTTCTCACAAAACATTTGAATGTAGAATGAAATTTTTGTAAAAAAAAAAAAAGTCAATGCAATTTTTAAAAAATAAACAGAAGTGTAGATCCTATCTGTCAATTAATGGTGCAATCATTTGGGGAAGTTTTGTTTTTACACTAGTTAAACTAAATGAGTACAAGTGGAAACAGGCTAAAGTCTGTCTATAAAGGACCAAAGACACTAAGGACTAATGGCTGTCCATGACTGGCACAGAAAAGAGTAGTTCCAGATCCCCTCAGAAGGAACTTTCCAAATACAATAACCTTGTGTGGTTTCGTCGTGGGAAAAAATTGCTTCTTGGGTAATTATAGATATTAATAGTAAGGAAAAAGAATATAACTGCTTGCATAAGAGACACTTTCAGTATTATCTAACCATGTAATGGTTTTATTTCTATAGTCTTATTTAGTCTTATACTTGAAAGGTACAGAAAAAAACTAGATTTATTTCCTATCATTCATCACATTTCTCCTACATTTCAGTGTAATACTAAAGTCACAGAATCAGAGTGCTGAAATGATACAAGTTTGTAATAAAAGAGGACACAACTATACATAATTATTCAGATTAAATTTTAAATATTTCAATTTTAGTATCAGTGAATATTATCTTTTATTTTTCCTTTTACTTAGTACTACGTCCTATCACAGAGAAGCTGAGGTGTCTTACAGGTAGCCTTTGTAAGTTTAACAAGTCAGCAAAGAGGAAATGTGAGAAAGAAAATAATTATCTACTCATTCATGCTATGTTATATCAATGTGGAACACTATAACAATGTGGTTACAAAGATTAGACATAAAGCCTACACTCTCATTAAAGGGTAGAAGATTCAGTCTCCCTACTTCAAATATTCCCCTCATAATAGCATAAAAGACAGGCATTCTTTACTATAGGCATTTGCTGGTTACTACATATAGGAAAAGGTGGCAACAAAACTAAAATCTTCCTCAACTACCATGTTAATAAGAATAGTCTCAATTATGCTAATTATCATGAAACAAATTATAATTTCATTCATAACATCTCAGAACAAGACATTCAAAATCAAGATGATGAAGTAGACCTGCCTGAAAAACATTTAGATGGGCTCAAGTTACCCCGCTTTTAAAAACTCTTAAACCAGCTGACCATTTATTGCTATATAATGAGGAAATGGCAGCATTCTGAAGCACCAGAAAACATAAACAGTGATTTATTCAACAAACATTTCTTGAGTCCCTCCAACATCTCAGGCTCTACTCTAGGCACTGGGAATATGGTATTGAACAAGAGAGTCCTTATTCTTAGAAATTTTGTTTTTTTTGTGGGAAGAGACAAAATAAACAAGATGTTTGCAAGTTGTGCTAGGAGCCAGGAAAGAAAGCATGGATAGCAAGCAACTGATGGAGACCAAATTTAGATAGGGTGGTCAGGGAAGGCCTATCCAAAGATGTGTGATTTTAGCTAAGATGTAAAGAATGAAAAGGAACCAGCCATAGGAAAAAGGTGGTGAAAAATATTCTGGCAAACAGAAGAAAAAGTACAAAGGCTCTAAGAGAGAAATGGTTTTGGCCTGTTTGAAGAGGAGAAAGGAGGTCAGAAGAACTAAAATATACTCTGAGAATGGGAGATGGTTTGAAATGGTTAGAAAGGTATGAGGGGCCAGATTACGTAGGACCTTGTAAATTATGGAAAGGAGGTTAGACTGAGTGTGATGGGAGCTATCAGAGGAGTTTGAAACAGGAGAGGGACATGACACAATTTATGATTCTACTGCGGCTGTTCTGTGGAGAAGGAATTTTAAAAGAGGAAGAATGGAACCAGAGAAATGAAATACGCGACTACCTGTATTTTAGGAGAGAATTGATGGTGGCGAGCAAGTTATTTTGGAGACACACACTTCTGTTAGGAATGAAGAAAAGAAAAATATGACTCCTAGGTTTCTGCTGTGAGCAACTAAGTGGAAGTTACTTCCTGATTAAAAGACCAGGGAACACATGGATTTTAAGAGGAAAACCAAGCATGTTAAGTTTGAATGTATTAAGTTTGAATTGCCTATTAGACATCCACGTGGAGATATTGAGTAGAATATATGGGAAGAAGCTAGGATTAGTGAGAGAAATTTGGGAGGTGTCAGCCTCTAGACAAAATTTATATGTATGTATGTATGTATGTATGTTTGTTTGAGAAAGAGTTTCACTCTGTCTCCCAGGCTGGAGTACAGTGGCACGATCTCAGCTCACTGCAAACTCTGCCTCCCAGGTTCACGCCATTCTCCTGCCTCAGCCTCACAAGTAGCTGGGACTACAGGCGCCCACCCACCACGCCCAGCTAATTTTTTTTTTTTTTTTGTATTTTTAGTAAAGCAGGGGTTTCACTGTGTTAGCCAGGATGGTCTCCAACTCCTGACCTTGTGATCTGCCCACCTCAGCCTCCCAAAGTGCTGGGATTACAGGCGTGAGCCACCATGCCCTGTTGCAGGAAGTCCAGGACCCTGAATGGAGGGACCAGCTGAAACCATAGCAGAAGAACATAATTGTGAAGATTTCATGGACATTTATTAGTTCCCCAAATTAATGCTTTTATAATTTCTTACACCTGTCTTTACTGCAGTCTCTGAACATAAATTGTGAAGATTTCATGGACACATCACTTCCCCAGTCAATACCCTGATTTCCTATGCCTATCTTTAATCTCTTAATCCTGTCATCTTTGTAAACTGAGGTGGATGTATGTCGCCTCAAGACCTTGTGATGATTGCGTTAACTGCACAAATTGTTTGTAGAGCATGTGTGTTTGAACAATATGAAATCTGGGCACCTTGATAAAAGAACAGGATAACAGCAATGTTCAGGGAACAAGGGAGATAACTTTAAACTCTGACTGCCGGTGAGCCGGGCAGAACAAAGCCATATTTCTCTTCTTTCAAAAGCAAATAGGAGAAATATCACTGAATTCTTTTTCTCAGCAAGGAACATCCCTGAGAAAGAGAATGCATCCCTGAGGGTAGGCCTCTAAAATGGTCGCTTTGGGGATGGCTGTCTTTTACGGTCGAAGACAAAGGGATGAAATAAGCCCCGGTCTCCCTTAGTGCTCCCAGGCTTATTAGGATGAGGAAATTCCCACCTGATAAATTTTGGTCAGACCAGTTGTCTGCTCTCAAACCCTGTCTCCTGATAAGATGTTATCAATGACAATGCATGCCTGAAACTTCATTAACAATTTTAATTTCACCCCGTCCTGTGATCTCGCCCTGCCTCCATCTGCTTTGTGATATTTAATTACCTTGTGAAGCATGTGATCTCTGTGACCCACACCCTATTCATACACTCCCTCCCCTTTTGAAAATTGCTAATAACTTGCTGGTTTTACTGCTCAGGAAGCATCACGGAACCTGCTGACATGTGATGTCTCCCCCGGACACCCAGCTTTAAAATTTCTCTCTTTTGTACTCTTTCCCTTTGTTTCTTAGATCAGCTGACACTTACGGAAATAGAAAAGAACCCATTTTGAATATCGGGGGTGGGGTTCACCCAATAGCGCCCAGCCGACAGAATTTAAAATAATGGAATGGATGACTTTACATGAAGGGAGTGTGTATATAAAGAAGAGCGTTCAGAACTAAGACCCAAAGAGGATAACACTTACAGGTCTGGAAGAGAAAGATCCAACATAGAAGAATGAGAAGGAGCAGCAGTAAGACAAGAGAAGAAAACATCTCTAAAAAGAGAAATGAGTCAACTGTGTTGAATGGTGCTGAAAATTCAAGTGTTCATTAGATTTGTCAATATGGATATCCTGACAAGAACAGTTTCAGTGGAGTGAGTGAAAGCCTGAACCAGGTTCCAAAAGATAAAGGGGGCAAAAAGGAAGTGGTAAAGCAAATGCAGACAACTCCTCTTTTTTGCTGAGATGGGGAGCAGAGAGGAGATGGAAAGGGACAACTGGTTTTCTTTTAAGATAGAAGATATTAGAGAATTGTATATACACCAGAAACAACCTAATAGGGATGGTGAAAATAAGCACCTACTATGTTCCAAGTGCTAGGAATACAATAGGAACAAGATGGATACAGGCCCTGCCCTTAAGAAACTAAATAATGAAAAAGCTATTACAGATTGTGATAAGTTATTTTAGGGAATCAAACTTTTCCTTCAAATATAAATTGGCTTGAAATCCTCATCGTGAATTATATTTCAAGTGCACAAAACTATGACAAAAATTATTTCAACAAATATTTTTCAAACATTTAATATGCTTAATATGTGTCTGTGCTAGAATCCAGCAATACAATAAAGAACAAGACATAGTTTCTGTGTTCAAGGACTTTACAGTTTAGGGAGAAAAAACAATTGATAGGCTGGGTGTGGTGGCTCACGCCTGTAATCCCAACACTTTGGGTGGTCAAGGCAGGTGGATCACTTGAGGTCAGGAGTTCAAGATGTGCCTGGCCAATATGGCAAAACCCTTGTCTGTACTAAAAATGGAAAAATTAGCCTGGCATGATGGTGCATAGCTAGTAGTAGTAGTAGTAGTAGTAGTAGTAGTAGTAGTAGTAGTAGTACGAGCTACTACTCAGGAGGTTGAGGCAAGAGAATCGCTTGAACCCAGGAGGCAGAGCTTGCAGTGAGCCTAGATCGTGCCACTGCACTCCAGCCTGGGTGACAAAGAGCAAGGCTGTGTCACAAAAAAAATAAATAAAAATAAAAAATTGGCAGGCAATTATAGTACATTTTGATAAATGCTATGATGTGGGAAACTCTAGATTTTGATTGAGTCCATTAGTCAGGATGTTCTACAATGCACATGATAGAAAACCCAAACAAAACTAGCATAAGCAAAGAATGAAATTGATTAGCTCTCATAACTGGATGTAGTGCAGATGAACAGTTCAGGCACAGCTTTATCCAAGGACTGCATCAATGGTATTGAGAATTCAGTTTCTTTTTCCCATCTCTAATTTTTCTGTGCAGACTCTATTCCCAGGCAGTGTTGCCAATTGTGGACATAAGCCGGCTGCCAGCAGCTTCCAGGATATATCCTTTCAGACAAAAGTCCAAGAAAAAAAGAAAAGTCTGTCCCAGCATTCCAAGAAAAAAAGCTCTGATATTTAATCCCAATAGGATCAGTGTAGGCCTTGGACCCATCACTGAAGCAATTACTGTGCCAGAGTTGAGAGGGCTAATGTGAATTGGCTTATGCCATGAAAGGCCTACCCCTGGAACTATGGTTGGGATCAATCCAATCTAAACCATATGGCTTAGAAATGTAAAATCCACTTAGGATAAAGTTAGAAGGAAAATGGATAGATGCAGGGGAAGTCATGACACATGTCCACTACCAATATCCATAACAGAGACAGAAACTTGGGATCAGCTGCACAGACATGGTAACTAAAGCCATGAGTATATGAGATCACCCAGTGCAAGTGTTGCATGAGAAGACCCAGGACAGACCCCCAGGAAACACCAAAACTTAAAGATTGGGCAGAAAAAAACGAGCCTTTGTAAGAAATGGAAGAGTGAGCTAGAGATGAGATGAGGGCCTGGAGGCTTTCACAGAATGTTTCAGAGAAGTCATTCTTTTCTAGAGGCTTTTAGGAAGAAAGTACTAGTCTATATAACATCATTAGCTGGAAGAAGTTGGGTAAGATCAGAACTGAAAAATACCCCTTAGATTAGCATCAAGGAGGTTGCTGGGAGCCTTAAGGGGAACAATGTCAGTGGAGAAACAAAGCTAAGGCCAAATTATGTGTGTTTGGGTATGTTTAGGAAGGGTAAAAGGTGAGGGGTCTGTGACAACATAGAAAGCACGCTCTTTAAGAAACATGAATGCAAACGGATGAAGAATGATGGGTTAGCTAGAAGAACATATGGAGTCAAGGTAGGATTTAACATGTAAGATGATTAAACAGTTTAAAATTCAGGTTAGAAAATAAGAGTAGAGCAGTAGAGGTTGAAGATAACTTTTATCTGGAAAATTTGGGCATCACACCCTTTATATAAACACATATGCTACATATACAACATAAAAGGCTATTCATAACTCAACAAACCATGATAAATGACATCTTGGAGAGGTAGGAAAAAATATCATTCTAGTTAAAAATTTAAGAATGGAAATGACATCAACTTTCATGTACTTTTTTTTTTTTGAGATAGGGTGTCACTCTGTCACCCAGGCAGGAGTGCAGTGACATGACCATGGCTCACTGCAACCCTGCCTCCCAGGCTCAAGCAATTCTCCCACCTCAGACTCCTGAGTGGCTAAGATTATAGGCAAGCACCACCATTCCCAGCTAATGTTTGTACTTTTCTTGTAGAGATGGAGTCTCCCTACATTGCCCAGCCTGGTCTCAAACTCCTGGGCTCAAGTGATCTGCTTGTTTCAGCCTCCCAAAGTGCTGGGATTATAGGCATGAGTCACTGTACCTGGCTCTTTCACACACTTTTAACTGAACTTTTGGGGTACTTATGACCTGAGATTTGTTTTTAATGAGATAAATTTTTAAGATACAATTTTAAATGCTCAAAAATAAAGTTTAGTTACATGCTGAAGTAAAAAGGGTTGTTTCATTAACCTTTTTTAGATCGCAGCCTACATTGAAAATAGATGAAAACTATGAACCATGAACCCCTCACCCCATATTCTTTTTTCATATTCTTCCAGGGAGATTCACTGAAAGACCTCTGAGGCCTGGAACAGATATAAGATTAAGCACAGAACCTTTTCCAAGGACTTGCCAATAGGATTCTTCTTTGGATTTCTCATGTGACCAGCCAGCAGGCTTCTTCTGCTTTCCTTTTTTTTTTTCTGAGACAGAGTCTCACTCTGTCACCCAGGCTGGAGTGCAGTGGAGCAGTCTTGGCTCACTGCCAGCTCTGCCTCCCGGGTTCTCCTGCCTCAGCCTCCGGAGTAGCTGGGACTACAGGCGCCCGCCAACACACCCAACTAATTTTCTGTATTTTTAGTAGACACGGGGTTTCACCATGTTAACCAGGATGGTCTCGATCTCCTGACCTCGTGATCCACCTGCCTTGGCCTCCCAAAGTGCTGGGATTACAGGTGTGAGCCACTGCACCCAGCCTTTCCTTGCTCTTAATCATAATTGAAGTTGTTTTATCCTCCACTCCTAAGCCTTGAATGCCAATGCCAATTCCAATTTCTTCCTCCCTCCGACCTTTCCTTGTGCTCTAATCTATAAAACAAAAATATTGAATGTGCCTTTTCTGGGGAGAAGAAAAAAAATATTATACTCAAATACTCCTGCCCCATATCTTGGCTCTATCACTTCCTAAATTACATATCCCTGGCCAAACATTTACCTCTCAGAGCTACCTATATTTTCTTCATCAGCAATGTGAAACTATCAAATGTTTATTTCTTCCAACCCCACCAGGCCCAATCCATGAATCAAGTATTATTCTTTCTCGCAGGAACCTACCACCTGATTAGAAACTAGCAAATAATTCCTTCTCATTCTCTCTCATCCTACTTGATATATAAACTGCTTGAAGGCAGAGAAGAGGGCTTCTATTTCATTCCTTACTTCCCCACCGCTTATCACATTTCTTCTTTTAAAACCACCACAAGAGTTGCTGACTTAGTTGAGTAATAATTTAGAACACAGGTCTAAATTTTATGCTAGCTTCCATCGTTAACGTTTTCATCTATGTTTCTTCACAACTTTTCCATATTTCATCTTCAGGTGAAATCACAAAATCACAAATAGCTTTGTTAGTGGCTTAAAGCCTTGTCAAATCATTATAAGAGTATCTTCATAGGAATGCCTTGTTAAAAATGAATACTATACAGATTATTTAACTGCAAAATAACTCATAGATGTTACAATCTTTCTTAATCCTGAAGTTTTGAAAATTTGACTCTTATGAATATATAATATTAGTAAAGCCCTTTAGCATCAAAGACTAATCAAGTTAAAATCTCTCCAAGTTATACAACTGGACTCTGTTCACTGTACAGGATTATTGCTTTTTAAGAAGGGAATTGTTGAGATACTGTAAGTTATATTACCAAATTTTAAAAAATCCTGCAGATAGTATTAGCTAAAGAAGGTTTTTGTTGGGATAAGGTAATGTATTAAACAGTGTAGGACTGATTATACATATTATACATTCCCTACTTCAGCAAACCTTGAGTATAGAGTTTCTTTCAGTCAGACCTGAAATTAGGTCTCTCACTCATGTGGTTTCAATTAAGTTCTGTTAAAAATAGCTCGTAATATAAGCATTTTCATTTTTAGTACTTCAATAACTTCACTACTTTTTTGTTTTGTTTTTTGTTTTTGTTTTTCTCTACATTGCTTGAGAGAAAGATTTACTACTTTTAATCGTACTAGCGATAAACTTTGAAGAAAAAAAACAATCAAAGGAAGTTACATTGTACCCTGGCATTGTCTTTTTTTTTTTTTTCCTTCTCAGACCTCTCAGGGATGAAGGTTCTTTATGAATAGCTAAAACCATCTATTTTAGTGTACAGTCTTCTAATACCAATGATTTGGTTCTTTACCTTGTAATATAAATACATATATTTAAGAAGCATATGGAATAATTATTTTTTCTTAACTGATTAAAAGTAAATGACAAGAACCTCAGTAGAATTTCAACACAGAGATATATCACAAATAACTGGAGAATTTTTTATTTTTAATTTCATATAATTTCAGGCAGACATTCTGCTTTATAGACTTTGACTTCACATTCCTGTCTTCAAAGTAGTGAAAATTCAGCCACAGCTGTTTTTTCATGCCATTTTTATTATGATATCTGGAGAAAAAAATATAACAATAGATTACTTTGTACACAAGCAGGTGTCCAATACTTATTAATAACCAGTCTGCAAGGGAGAGAGCACTTGATGCCCAGGTCACTCTAGTTTCAGCCCATCAAGCCTTAGGAAACAAATCCAGAGGCCACTGAAAAAAAAAAAAAAAAAAAAAGCAAAATTTGGCACATCCCTCATCCCTTCTAGGGCATGCTGAGGACATGTTCTCTTTGGAGAAGCAAGGAAATCTGCTCAACAACATTCTGGTTGAAAGCCCAGCAAAAATTGCTGTCAGTGGCCATCACAGGGCCTTCAACCCCAGCTTTGTAACCTGGAGCACTTGATCCAGTTGTTCTTTTCATCCCTGTCCTCAGCCACCACCGAGGAAAAAGCCTCTCATATTCTCTTGCCTATCCTTCCTTTGCATTTTCCTACCCTTTATTTCAGTTGAACCCAGGTTCCATCCCGAAGACAGGACTGCTTCTGGTGCCTTTGCCCCCACATCTTGTGCCAAGAGATCCAGAGTGGAACCAGCTTTACCTAGTTAACATTGCCACTTTCATACTATGATATACCTCATCTCTGGCCAAATCAGCCTATATCAATGGCTCTGAAATTCTGTTGCATCTAAAACTATCTAGGAATTTAAAATCCTGATATCTAGGCCATCTTCCATACCAATTAGATCAGGGACCCAAATATCAGACAACCAGGAAGGTATGATGTGCAGCTAAGTTGAGAACCAGACACCTGTATCTTTGCCATTCAAAGTGGGGTCCATGGACCAGTTACGTCAGCATCATCAAAAAGGTTGTGAGAAACGTAGAATCAGCAGTCCCATTCTAAATGTACTGAATCAAAGTCTCCATTTGAACGAGATCCTCAAGCAATTCACAAGTACATTGAAGTTTGGGAAGTGCTGGCTATACTATACTACTCTTTACTACTCCCTGTTTACTGACCTCAGACACTGCTCACTCATTGAAGACTTTGGAAATGGTTCACAGTCATCCTCTCCACATGAACTTCTGAGTAACTTCCCAAGTGGGTAATCAGCCCACCCAACTATCTTGTCTCACCTACCCTTCAACTTCTCAGTCTTCAAATACACATCCAAGGCCATGACCTATGTTTTCCCTTGCCATCACCTACAGTGCATCATTTCAGACACTTCACAATACTACAGACCCAAAAGTCATCTCTAACTACTATTCTTTCTTACTACCCTGCACTACTACCTATGTTAGTCACTAAGTCTTGTCAATTATACCAATAAAAAATTTCTAGTTTAGACTGGTTCTCCTAAATCCTACAGAAATCCTAAATCAGATGCCTGAGGCGATGACCTGGGAATCTGCATTATTTATAAGTTCCTCTGGTGGTCTGAGCACCACATTTTGAGATACACTAGCTCAGATACTTATTTTTTCAACTTTGCTCACTGGAACTTTTGCAAAACTCCCACCTGGCCTTTTTGTTTTTAGGGTCATTTCTTCTCAAATCACCCCTATACTTCCTGTGAGAATGAGCAAATAAAAAGTAAATTTGGGCCAGGTGTGGTGGCTCATACTTGGAATCCCAGCACTCTGGGAGGCCAAGGTGAGCAGATTGCTTGAGCCCAGGAGTACGAGATCAGCCTGGGCATCATGGTGAAACCCGGTCTCTACAAAATACATAAAAATTAGGAAGGCATGGTAGCAACTGCCTGTAGTCCCAGCTACTTGGCAGAATCACTGGAGCCTGGAGGGTCGAGGCTGCAGTGAGCTGCGATCACACCACTGCACTCCAGCATGGGTGAGAGAGCAAGACTCTGTCTCAAACAAACAAAAACACATATATGCCTCCATTGGGCTTGTTTTACATATCTGACTTCCTCTATGAGACTATAAACTTTATAAAGACAACTATGTCTTTATATCAGTATCACCAGCAATTATTTCTAGCATATGACATCCAGACTCAACAAATGTTTGCGAATGAGTGAACAAAATAACTGCAGAACTTCATCTTTTCATTCTATAACCACATGACACTAAAACAAGAGACTTAAAAGGCCTCCAGGATGTTGAACTAGTTTGATTTCTTTATCCCCAAGGCACTGGCTGGCATACTTCATCTCTGTATTTTCACTAGAACAATGGTTCTGTGTCAAAGACTATACACACTTACCTGACATGTGCTTTACATGAGGTGGCATAACCAAATTTACCAACAATGACACTAACCAGTCAGCATATTTTAGGCTTTCTGCAATTTGATAAAAACCAAAGAACAGGCTGGGTGCAGTGGCTCATGCCTGTAATCCCAGCACTTTGGGAGGCCGAGGCAGGTAGATCATGACATCAGGAGATTAAGACATTCCTGGCCAACACGGTGAAACCCTGTCTCTACTACAAATACAAAAATTAGCTGGATGTGATGGTACGTGCCTGTAATCCCAGCTACTCGGGAGGCTGAGGCAGGAGAATCGCTTGAACCAGGGAGTCGGAGGTTGCAGTGAGCTGCCACTGCACTCCAGCCTGGCAACAGAATGAGACTCCGTCTCAAAAAACAAACAGAAAAACAAAACAAAACAAAACAAAAAAACAAATACAACCAAAGAACAGTTTTCAAAAGGGAGATGAAGAAGGCTAAACTTGAGAAATTAACCTAACCTATAGAAAAAAATTATTGTATAATGAGTGACTATTATATGTCACACTCTTTACAAAGATTATCTTAGTCCTCACAACAATTCTTTGAGGTAAGAACGACTATTTTACCAAGATAGGAGGTAACAATTCTTTGAGGTAAGAACTACTATTTTACCAAGATAGGAGGTAACAATTCTTTGAGGTAAGAACTACTATTTTACCAAGACAGGAGGCTAAAATTCAGAAAGTTTAAGGAATTTGCTTATGTAATAGTTAGAATTTGAACTTAGGGATGTCCTATTCTTAAGTGATTTCTACTACCATCTTTCAGATACTTGAATTATTATGTTTCCACTTCATTTGTCATATATCTGTGTGAATCTTCTGCCTGCTATTATTATCTAGAAAATCAAACTTCTCACTAAAGATAACATATGCATCCAGTTAAAGGCTGTGATTCTACAGTACTAGCCTGAGAGATTAATTCATAACACATAATTTATTGTCTCTTCTAGAGCTCAAAATAAAATAAAAAAATTTTTTTAATTTACTATAAGGATAGCTACAGGTTTTGTCTGATTAACCAAAAGGTATTATTAGACTTCTCTAACACCTCAAAGTTAAAAGTGTCCTCTCGGGTTCCTACAATGTCTTGTTCTAGTTCTGATTCTACAAGTAATAAGCTCTATGAACTTGGGCAAGTCACTTAACCTGGCCACGTCATTTTTGTTATATGTAAAATGAGCAAAATAAACTAATGAAATGGTTCTCAAATGTTTGTGCTTACTGGAATCACTTTCAAAACGCAGGTTCCTGTGCCATCTCTAGAGACTGTAGTTTACCAGGTCTGTAGTTATTCTGGTGGAGGTGGTCAGAAGGACCACGCTTTGAGAAACCTTAGACTAGATGTTTTCTACAGCCTCCTTTATCTGGCTGTCACTATTCCAACGACTTACCCACACCACCTCCTCTATCACAACTCTTTGGTTCACTTTCACCATTGTTTTTTCTTTAATCAGCATAGTGCCAGTTATTAATGAACAAAAAGCATACTGATCACAGTCCTAGACTGAAATTCAAAGGAATTTCACCCTGTAGTCCTGATTAGATTACTGCCAAAATAGCTAAAACTTTAAATGCCAGGACTAAAAATAGGCTGCTGCATGTTTAAAATAACATGATCACTAGTTAGCTTGGCGCTTTGCTATTTTTACTAAAGGAGAGAGACAAGTGGCCAGAGGTTGAAAGGGAAACAGGAAGCAGCTGTTATGATGAGAGCCTAGAAAGAAGCCAGGAGATGGCACCATTAGTTCATTACTTCAACATTAATGGGGAGGGGAAGTGAGAGCAGTTATCTCTGTAAATTAAACTGAAAAACTTCAGTCTGAACACTCAAAAGAACCTCCCAGACATACTTTGGTTCTGATTTGTTGCATACTTAAGTCCAGAATTTTGACAATATCTAATGTCAGAAACTAATATGACAGGCCAAAAAGATCAAATTAAAAGTGTTTTTAGTGTTATTTGTAAGCTTTTTCTTTCTTTTTTTTTATTTTTGAGACGGAGTCTCACTCTGTCACCCAGGCTGGTATGCAGTGCTGTGATCTCGGCTCACTGCGACCTCTGCCTCCCAGCACCCGCCACAACGCCCAGCTAATTTTTGTATTTTCAGTACAGACAGGGTTTCACCATGTTGGCTAGGCTGTTCTCGAACTCCTGACCTCAGGTGATCCGCCCACCTCAGTCTCCCAACGTGCTGGGATTACAGGCATGAGCCACCACGCCTGGCCAACTTCTTTTTTTTGAGACAGAGTCTCGCCTTGTTGCCCAGGCTGGAGTGCAGTGGTGTGATCTAGGCTCACTGCAAGCTCTGCCTCCCGGGTTCATGCCATTCTCCTGCCTCAGCCTCCCGAGTAGCTGGGACTACAGGTGCCCGCCACCACGTCTGGCTAATTTTTTGTAGTTTTAGTAGAGAGGTTGTTTCACTGTGTTAGCCAGGATGGTCTCGATCTCCTGACCTCCTCGTGATCTACCCACCTCGGCCTCCCAAAGTGCTAGGATTACAGGCATGAGCCACCACGCCTGGCCCAGCCAACTTCTTCTTAAAGTATAACAAATACACAGAAATGTACACATATGTACAGCTTGATAGGTTTTCACAAACACAACATACCTGTGTAAACAGCACTGAGATAATGAAACACAACATTACCGGCACCCTAGAATTCCCCCTTGTAATCTCTTCCAAGTAATGCCCCCACTCCAACAAGGGCATCCACTATCGTGATTTCCATTATAATTTAGTTTTGCCAGGTTTTATACTGTATGTGAATAACATTAAATATACTCTACTGGGTCTGGCACCCTTTGTTAAATGCATCATTATGTGTGTAATTGTGTATATAACATGTAATATGTAACAGTTGCATATAACTTTATATTGTTGATTTTCACTGCTATATAGCACTCTAATGAATGAATATACCATAGTTTATCCATTTTGCTTAATGGGCATTTGGATAGTATCCAGCTTGAGGCTATCATGAACACTGATGCTATTAATATTCTAGTAAATATTTTTTGGTGACACATATATACATTACAGTTGGGTATATTCCTACAACTGAAATTGGTGGGTCTCCAAAGGCTTTCCACCTTTGTAATTTCCAGAGGTCAAGTAGTATAAGGGACATCCCTATTAAGGTGAAGAATGAGGTATTGCATCTGGCACCTCCTATAACCAAAAGGGAGACACAATGCCTAGTCAGCTTTTTTGGATTTTGGAGTTAACATATTTTCTCATTTAGATGTGCCACTTCAGCCCACTCACTAAGTGACCTAAAAAGCTGCTAGATTTGAAGGGAGGCCCAGAACAAAAGAATGATCGCAACAGGTCGAGGTTGCTGTGGAGCTGCTCTGACAATTGTGCCAAATGATCCAGCAGACCAATGGTGCTTGAAGTGTTAGTGGCAGATAGAGACGCTGTTTGGAGCCTTTGGCAGGTCTCTGGTGAATCTTTCTGATGGAGTCTTGCTCTGTCACCCAGGCTGGAGTGCAGTGGCCCGATCTCAGCTCACTGCAAGCTCCGTCTCCCAGGTTCACGTCATTCTCCTGCCTCAGCCTCCTGAGTAGCTAGGACTACAGGCACCCGCCACCATGCCTGGCTAATTTTTTTGTAGTTTTAGTAGAGACAGGGTTTCACCGTGTTAGCCAGGATGGTCCCGATCTCCTGACCTCGTGATCCGCCCATCTCAGCCTCCCAAAGTGCTGGGATTACAGGCTTGAGCCACCACACCTGGCTGATGTTTAACTATATTCTAGAGTGGTAGCCAATGATTTGGCTGTATGGTCAGGGACTTGGAAAGAACATTGTATTAGTCAGGGTTCTCTGAAGGACAGAACTAATAGGATATATATATATATATAGGATATATATATAAAATAGGATATATATATATATATATATATAAAGGGGAGTTTATTAAGGAGTATTAACTCACATGATCACGGAGTCCCACAATAGGCTATCGGCAAGCTGAGGAGCAAGGAAGCCAGTCCAAGTCCCAAAGCTGAAGAACTTGGAGTTCAATGTTACAGGGCAGGAAGCATCCAGCATGAGAGAAAGATGTAGGCTGGGAGGCTAAGCCAGTCTAATCTTTTCACATTCTTCTGCCTGCTTTTTATTCAGGCATGCTGGCAGCTGAGTAAATAGATGGTGCCCACCAAACTGAGGGTGAGTCTGCCTCTCCCAGTCCACTGACTCAAATGTTAATCTCCTTTGGCAATACCCTCACAGACACACCCAGGAACAATACTTTGCATCCTTTAATCCAATGAAGTTGATACTCAGTAATCCATCATAAGTGGACTGAAAAATTTGAGAGAAGGCATTGGACGGACCTTTTTTTTTGAGACAGGATCTCACTCTATTGCTCAGGCTGAAGTGCAGTGGTGCGATTACAGCTTACTGCAGCCTCCACCTCCTCGGGCTCAGGTGATCCTCCCACCTCAGCCTCCCACGTAGCTGGAACTACAGGAGTGCACCACCACACCTGGCTAATTTTTGTATATTTTTGAAGAGATGGTTTCACAATATTGCCCAGGCTGGTCTCAAACTCTTGGGCTCAAGTGATCCACTTGCTTCAACCTCCGAAAGTGGTGGGATTACAGGCATGAGCTATCACACCCGGCCAGGACAGACCTCTCTCAATGGGAAAAAAAAAAAGAAAAGAAAAGAAGGATGTATCCCATAAAATTCTCACCAAAGGTGGTCTTAGCAGAGGAGGATTTTAATAATGAAGGGAATATAGGATAATCAAGTCTGTGGAAACCAGTCAGTCTCTATTCCAGCCACCTCTGTCAGAACAGGGCTGGAGAAAGAGGCTAATTGGTATCCTCTTTGCTCATGGCTCAGGAACAAAGTGGCCATGGTGGCAAGAATGAAGGTCATACATAGGCTCAGCAATATGGATTTCCACTATCCAAGGCCAATCTGGATGCCACTGCTGAGTGCCCAGTCAGCAGCAGACAACAACACTGACTCCAAGTATGGCACTATTCCTCTGGGTGCTCAGTCAGCTTTGTAGTTGAGTACATTGAACTACTTCCATCATGGAAGGGGTAGCATTTTGTTCTTACTAGAACAGACATTCAATACAGATTTGCCTTCCCCATACAAAATTCTGCCAAAATTGCCATCCATGGTCTCACAGAATGCTTTACCCATTGTCATGATATTCCATACAACATTGCTTCTGATCAAGGAACTCACATCACAGCAAAATAATTGCAGTATGAGTCACTGCTCCTGGAATTCACTGGCCTATGTTCCCTATCATGCTAAAGCAGCTGGCCTAATAGGATGATGGGATGGCCCTTTGAAGATTCAGTTATAGCACCAGCTAGGTGGCAACAACTTGCAGGTAGGGCAGAGATCTCCAGAGGGCTATATATATATGCTCTGAATCAGCATCCAATAAATGGTACTTTTTTCCCTCCATAGTCAGGAATCAAGTGGTAGAAACAAAAGTGGCACCATGCATTATTAACCCTGGTGATCCACTAGCAAAATTTATTCTTCCTGTTCTCATAATTTTATGCTTCACTGGCTTAGAGGTCTTAGTTCCAAAGGGAGAAATTCCTCTACCAGGAGACTAATTCCATTAAACTGGAAGTTAAGACTGCCCCCAGTCACTGTGGAGTCAACACGCTAAGAAGGGACTTATGGTGTTGACTGGAGCGACTGATCTGGACTACCAAGGGGAATCTGAACTACTACTCCATAAGGTGGTAAGGAAGAATATGTCTGGAATACAGGGGATCTCTTAGGGTATCTGTTAATTTTATCATACCCTATGATTAAGGTTAATGGAAAACTACAACAACCCAATCCAGGCAGGACTACCAATGGCCCAGACCCATCAGAAATAAAGTTTGTGTCACCCACCAGGTAAAGAACCATGACCATCTGAAGTGCTTGCTAAAGGCAGAAGGAATATGGCATGGGTAATGGAAGAAGGTGGTTATAAATACCTGTTATGATCACCTGATTAGTTAGGCAAGTATCTTTGTTTTCTTCTCTCTCTTATTTCTTTATCATATAATGTGCAATGTATTAATAACAGTTAACTTTATATCACAGTTTTTAAGTTACAGGATAGCAAGAAGAAGGGTGAACATTGCCTGAAACTTTGTATCCTCTAATGGGGAAAGGATTAGCACATTTTCAGTTTTATGCAGGACAGTTGTAGCATGTTAGGCAAAAGTATGACTTTATTATTGTCTTTATTTAGAGACTAAATATGGTTTAAGGAGATGCAAATGGATGCGTAGTTGATAAGGAATGCGCTGTGATGGTTAGTTGTATATGACAACTTGCCTAGGATGTATTACACAATTATTCAGTTAAATACTAATCTAAGTGTTGCTGTGAAGGTATTTTGTAGAAGTGGCTAGTATCTATAATAGACTTTATATAACCTTTAAGGAGATTATCCCTGATAATATAGGTGGGCCTCATTCAATCAGTTGAAAGGCCTTAAGAGCAAAACTGAAGTTTATCTGAACAAGAAGAAATCTATCTGTAGACTGCATCATCGGCTCCTGCCCAAGAGTTTCCAGCCTGCCATACAGTTTTCAAACTTGCCCAGCTATACTTATACAGCTCCATAATTGTAGAAGTCAATTCCTTGTTTTATTCTCTCTGGAATGGTAATTAGCATACATTAGACCTTATTCTATCCTCTATAACTTTCAACCTCTCTTTAATATTTTCCATATATATATATATAATTGGCTCTTTTTCTTTGGTAGAATCCTGACAAATACAGGATCTTGCTATTCCCTACCACTATGCTGATGTTATCAGAGATAGAGATAGAAAGAAGTCAATTATGTGCTTTCTCCTTGAAAACTTCATAACCTAAGGAATATGAAATATGAAAAGTCAGCACCATAAATTAGGTCGGGTAGCAATATAGTATTGTGATGGTCAATTTTAGATATCAGTTTGGCTGGAATAAGGGATACTCAGAAAGCTGGTAAGGCATTATTTCTGAGTAGATCTGTTTCTGTGAGGATGTTTCCAGAAGAGACTGGCATTTGAATCAGTGGACTGAATAAAGAAGATCTGCCCTCACCCAAAGTGGTCAGGTACCATTCAACTGGTTGAGGACCAGAATAGAAAAGGCAGAGGAAAGGCAGATTTACTGTCTCTTCTGGAGCGAGGACATCCATTTTCTCTTGCCCTTGGACCTTAGAACTCCAGGTTCCCTGGCCTATGGATTCTGGGAGTTGCATTGCAACTCCCCAAGTTCTAAGTCCCTTGGACTTGGACTTAGTGATGCCACTGGCTTCTCTGGGTCTCCAGCTGGCACATGGCATGTCATGGAACTTTTCAGCCTCCATAACCATATTAGCCAATTTTCATTAAAAATCCCCCTCACTGGCTGGGCGCGGTGGTTCACACCTGTAATCCCAGCACTTTGGGAGGCTGAGGCGGGTGGATCACGGGGTCACAAGATTGAGACCATCCTGGCTAACATAGTGAAACCTCATATCTACTGAAAATACAAAAAAAAAAAAAAAATTAGCAGGGCATGGTGGTGGGTGCCTGTAGTCCCAGCTACTCGGGAGGCTAAGGCTGGAGAATGGTGTGAACCCGGGAGGTGGAGCTTGCAGTGAGCTGAGATCGCGCCACTGCACTCCAGCCTGGGTGACACAGCAGGACACTGTCAAAAAAAAAAAAAAAATCCCCTCTCATATATCTCTATCTCCTTTAGGTTCTGTTTTTCTGGAGAACCCTGACAAATACAATTATTAAGTATCAAATGAGTAGCACTGAATTGAGTATTCAAGGAACTTGTAAAAAAGAGAGATCTCTATAGACTTAGAGAATGCTCAGGGCAGGTACTGTGGAGGAAATAAGTACAAGAATTAAGAGTGGACATCTTGGTTGAATTGAAGCTGTATATATCTAACTAAATTTCAATTGCTTCATTGGCTGTTTATTCATAAAAATTCCAAAGTGCCACTGAGTAATTAGACGTTCTGGCTGAAGCATCGTGAGGGGAGATGTTAAGCCTTCTAAACTAAAAAAGAAAAAGAAAACAAAACAAACACTGCATTTGGAGTTTAGAAAGCTTAAAAGACTGAATTCCTCTCTACCACTTGGAAAAAGTATGATCTTGGACAAATTCCATACTACTTTAAATCTCAGAGCCTTAATACGTAAAATGGGAATAACAGTACACATCTCATCTATTATAAAGTCATAATGAGAAATAAATGAAATATAAGGTTCTTAGCACAGTGCCTTTCACAGAGGAAGTAATCAACCAATATGAGGTGAATGCAAAAACATCTCCACATCTCTAAAAAGAATGCTGCTAAAATTGAAACCAAAACAATACTAAATTTCACATAATTATAAGAGGAAGTATCCTGGATAAATAGATTTTACATCAGTGTCATATGCTAATTTTTCAAAAGATAAAGTATCTGTCTTTAAAAAAATTATTTTACTCTGGTTCTGGTTCTGAAATCTGACCAGACTTTTTTTTTTTTTTTTAATGAAGAGACAGACAGTGTCTCCCTCTGTCACTCAGGCTTCTAAACTAAAAGACTGAATTCCTCTTTTAGTGGTACAGTGGTACAGGTAGTACAGTGACCTGATGATAGCTCACCATAACCTTGAACTCCTAGGCTCAACTGATCCTCCTGCCTCAGCTATCCAAAGTGCTGGGATTATAGGCATGAGCCACTGAGTCCACCCCTGACCAGGCTTTTATAATTTTACCATTTCCACTTTGTGCAAGAACTCTTAGAATACAATTTATATCTGAATTTCCTGTGTACATAAGGCATTTTTAATGAAAAAAAAGTTTTCTATCATCCAAAAAGTATGCTCTGCATTCATACTACAGTACCTTGAGGGATATCCTTAGGAAGAGAATATTTCTTCTTCTTTACAATAACACCTTTATTTTTCACTTGTCTAGCTCCTCCTGGTGATGCTCTAATAATACAACATATTTCTGATGCATTTGCAGGAAACTGGAAAAGAAAAAAAGCAGATATTACATAATTCCTCCAAATATTACACTTGTATGTTGCTTTATTTCAAATGCAACTAGTCTTAATAGATATACAGATGTATTTCTTAGATATTAATAATAGCAAGCATGTATTAAATGCTTACTCCACTCCTAACAGTAATTGGTTTTAAAACATATGTTCATTTAATATTCACAAAACCAAGCAAGGCAGATTATATTATCTCCATTTTATAAATGAGAAAACAGTTTCGGAGAGATTGACTTACTTAAGGATAGGGAGCAAGTAATGGTAGAGTTGAGATTCAAGCATGCTGAAGTAGGAGAGAAAGTTTGCATGATTTATTGAGTTAAAACACAAATTTAAATTTAACTGAGTTAAACACTAAATTCCTTAATTTTTTACCTCAGGTAATTCTGACAATTTCCCATCAGGCAGATAGTCTCTGGAATAAAAAAATACCGGCTGGGCACGGTGGCTCATGCCTGTAATTCCAATACTTTGGGAGACCAATGTAGGAGGATTCCTTGAGGCAGAGGCAGAGGCAGAGGCTGAAGCGGAGGCAGACGGGGAGAGGGAGGGAGAGGGAGTGGGAATGGGGAAAGAAAGGAAAGAAATGCCATATCTTTCAGAAGTGACATATCTTGTTTTTTAGAATTCAGAAGCAGAGATGTATTTATCCAGGGCTTCTGTTATTTTAAATAAAGTCTATATAGAAACTTATGTAATTTTCTTTTTTTTTTTGAGACAGGGTCTCTTTCTTTTGCCCTGGCTGGAGTGCAGTGGTGTGATCTCGGCTTAAAGCAACCTCTGCCTCCCAAGTTAAGTGATTTTCGTACCTCAGACTCCAAGTAGCTGAAACTACAGGCATGCACCACTACATCCGGCTAGTTTTTTTGTTTTTAGTAGAGATGGCATTTCACCATGTTGGCCAGGCTGGTCTCTAATTTCTGACCTCAGGCGATCTGCCCGCCTCAGCCTCCCAAAGTGCTGGGATTACAGGAGTGAGCCACCGTGCCCAACCAGAAACTTCTTATGTAAATTAAAAAATATATTTTTTAAGTTTTGTAAGTACATAGTAGGTATATATTTATGCAGTACATGATATGTTTTGGTACAGACATGCAATGCATAATAATCACATCTATGGAAAATCGGGTATCCATCCCCTCAAGCATTTATCCTTTGCATTATAAACAATCCAATTCGTTATTTTTAAATGTACAATTTTAAATACCAGACTTTTATAATTTTACCATTTCCACTTTGTGCAAGAACTCAGAATATAATTCATAACTGAATTTCCTGTGTACCTAAGGCAGTTTCCTATAGGGCCAGCAAATACTAGGTCTTATTCATTCTTTCTATTGTTTTGTACCCATTAACCATCCCCACCTACCCCCACCAATCCCCACCCCCAGCACCCAGCTATCCTTCCCAGTGTCTGGTAACCATCCTTCTATTCTCTATCTCCATGAGTTCAATTGTTTTGATTTTTAGATCCCACAAATAAGTGAGAACAAGTGATGTTTGTCTTTCTGTGCATGGCTTATTTCCCTTAACATAATGACCCCCAGTTCCATCTATGTTGTTGCAAATGACAGGATCTCATTCCTTTTCATGGCTGAATAGTACTCCATTGTGTATAAGTATCACATTTTGTTTATCCATTCATCTGCTGATGGACACTTAGGTTGCTTTCAAATCTTGGCTATCGTGAACAGTGCTGCAACAAACATGGGAGTGCAGATATCTCTCCAATATACTGGTTTCCTTTCTTTTGGGTATATACCCAGCAGTGGAATTGCTGGATTGGTAGCTCTATTTTTTGTTTGTTTGTTTGTTTTCCCGAGATAGTGTTTCACTCTGTTGCCCAGGCTGGAGTGCAGTGGCGTGATCTTGGTTCACTGCAAACTCTACCTACCAGGTTCAAGCAATTCTCCTGCCTCAGCCTACCAAGCAGCTGGAATTAGAGATGCGCACCACCATGCCTGGCTAATTTTTGTAGTTTCAGTACAGACCAGGTTTCACTATGTTGGCCAGGCTGGTCTCGAACTCCTGACCTCATGATCCGCCCACCTTGACCTCCCAAAATACTGGGATTACAGGCATGAGTCACCGTGCCTAGCCTATTTTTAGTTTTTTTGAGGAACCTCCAAACAGTTCTCCATAGAGGTTGTACTAATTGACATTCCCACCAACAGTTTATAAGGGTTCCCCTTCTCCACATCCTCACTAGCAACTGTTATTGCCTGAGTTTTGGATAAAAGCCATTTTAACTGGGGTGACATAATATCTTACTGCACTTTTGATTTGCATTTCTCTGATGATCAGTGATGTTGAACACTTTTTCATATGCCTTTTTGTAATTTGTATGTCTCCTTTTGAGAAACGTCTTTTCAAATCTTTTCCCCATTTTTGAATCAGATTATTAGATTTTTTTCCTACAGAGATATTTGAGCCCCTTTTCCCTACAGAATTGTTTGAGCTCCTGGTTATTAATCCCTTGCCAGATGGGTAGTTTGCAAATGTTTTCTCCCATTCTGTGGGTTGTCTCTTCACATTGTTGATTGTTTCCTTTGTTGTGCAGAAGCATTTCAACATGATGTGATCCTATTTGTCTATTTTTGCTTTGGTTGCCTGTGCTAATGGGGTATTATTCAATAAATATTTGCCCAATGTCCTAGAGTGTTTCCTCAATGTTTCCTTGTAGTAGTGTCATAGTTTGAGGTCTTAAGGTATTTAATCCACTTTAATTTTTCTATAAGGTAACAGGTAAGGATCAACTTTCATTCTTCTGCACGTGAATATTCAGTTTTCCCAGTATAATTTACTGAAAAGACTGTCTTTCCCCAATGTATGTCCTTGCTACCATTATGGAAAATAAGCTCGCTTTAGATGTACGGATTTCTCTCTGGGTTCCCTATTCGGTTCCATTAGTCTGTGTGTCTCTTTTTATGCCAGTACCATGTTGTTTTCATAGCTCTGTAGTATAACTTGAAGTAATATCATTCTTCCAGTTTTGTTCTTTTTGCTCAGGATAGCTCTATTAGTCCGTTCTCACACTGCTATGAAAAAAATACCCCAAATTAGGTAATTTATTAAGGAAGGAGGTTTAATTGACTCACAGTTCTACATGGCTGGGATAGCCTCAGGAAAGTTACAATCATGGTGAAAGGCACACCTCTTCACAGGATGGCAGAAGACAGAATAAGTGCCAAGTGAAGGGGAAGCCCCTTATAAAACCATGGGATCTTGTGAAAACTCACTATCATGAGAACAGCATGAGGGAAACTGCCCCCATGATTCAATTACCTCCACCTGGTCCCACCTTTGACACGTGGGGATTACTACAATTCAAGGTGAGATTTGCGTGGGAACACAGAGACCAACTGTATCAATAGCTTTGGCTATTCTGGATCTTTTGTGACTGCATGTAAGTTTTAGAATTGTTTTTCCTGTTTCTATGAAGAATGTCATTGGTATTTTCATAGAAATTCCATTAAATTTGTACATTGCATTGAGTAGTATGGATATTTTGTGATATTGACTCTTTCAATCTATGAACATGAAATATATTTCCATTTTTTTGGTGTCCTCTCCAATTTCCTTCAGGTTTTATTCATTGTACAGATCTTTCACTTTTTTGGTTAAGTAAATTCCTAGGTATTTATTTTACCTATGGCTATTGTAAAAGGGATTACTTTTTAAATTTCTTTTTCAGATTGTTCACTGTTGGCATATAGAAATGCTACTGATTTTGGTATGTTGATTTTGTATCTTGCAACTTTCCTGAATTTATTTATCAGTTCTAATAACTTTTTGGTGGAATCTTTAGGTTTTTTCAAGTATAAGATCATATTATCTGCAAACAAAGATAACTTAATTTCTTCCTTTCCAATTCAGATGCCCTTTATTTCTTTCTCTTGTCTGACTCCTCTAGCTAGGACTTCCAATACTATGTTGAATCACTGGTGAAAGTGAGCATACTTGTCTTGTTCCAGGTTTAAAAAAAAAATAGGCTTTCAGTTTTTTCTCATTCAGTATGATACTAGCTGTGCGTCTATTATGTATGGCTTTTATGATGTTTGACAGAGCAGAAGCACCGTCATCTCAGACAAATACCGCCACTTTAAGTTCCAGCTCCCTTTCTAGCCTCATGCATTTCAAGGAAATCATTTCTCTTCTACCTATAAGCAGCCAGAAAGAGCAGACAGTAAAACACAGATAAGACAGCTCCCGCACAGAGGGAGATGGGGGGAAAGTCTCTTGGGTAACTGCCAAACTTCACCCTCATACAATGGGCCCCAGTAAAACAGTGGGCCTTAATAGGCACATTCCTTTCCCTGCAGGTGCACTAAGATAGGGAAGCTAAAAGCAGACTGGGGGCGTTGGTAGTGGGGAGTTATGCCTGCAGCTGCAGAAAGATGTATGGGAACACACACACAACTCTCCCTCCCAGATAAGCACAACAGGCCAGGCATGGTGGCTCATGCCTGTTATCCCAGCACTTTGAGAGGCCAAGATGGGAGGATCAGTTGACGTCAGGAGTTCAAGACCAGCCTAGCCAACATGGTGAAACCCCAACTCTACCAAAAATACAAAAATTAGCCAGGTATGGTGGTGCATGCCTGTAATCACAGCTACTCTGGAGGCTGAGGCAAGAGAATTTCTTGAACCCCTGAGGTGGAGGTTCACTTCCAGCCTGGGTGACAGAGCTAAAAGCTAGACTCCATCAAAAAAAGAAAAAAAAAAAAAAAAAAGCACAACAGAGAGACACAGAAGCAATCCAAGCTTCTAATAAACTCTCCCACTCTGAATCCTTAAAAACTCTTAGTCTATAAGACAGTGTGCCTCTGACCTAACTCGGCCAAAAGGCTCCTCTCAGGTTTGTTTTCTCTAAGACAAACCTGCCTTGACTGGAAAGCTACCTTTCTTGTTTCTTTCCTTTCTTTACTTCTTACAGTGTTGAGATATGTTCCTTCTATGCCCAGTTTTTTGAGTGTTTTTGTCATGAAGGAGTATTAAACTTTATCACATACTTTTCAGCATCAATTGATCATATGGATTTTGTCCTTCATTCTGTTGACACAAAGTATCATGTTGATTGATTTGCATATGCTTAACCATCCTTGCATCCCTGGGATAAAACCTACTTTGTCATGGTAAATGGTTTTTATTTATTTATTTATTTATTTATTTATTCATTCATTTTTGAGATGGAGTCTCACTCTGTCACCCAGGCTGGAGTACAGTGGTGTGTTCTCAGCTCACTGCAACCTCTGCCTCCCAGGTTCAAGTGACTCCCCTGCCTCAGCCTCCTGAGTAGCTGGGATTACAGGTGTGCACCACCATGCCTAGCTAATTTTTTTGTATTCTTAGTAGAGACAGGGTTTCAGCATGTTGGCCAGGCTGGTCTCCAACTCCTGACCTCAGGTGATCTGCCTGCCTCAGCCTCCCAAAAGTGCTGGGATTACAGACATGAACCACTGTGCCTTGCTGATAAATGATCTTTTAAATGTATTGCTGAATTTGGTTTGCTACTATTTTGTTGAGGATTTTTCCATCAATATTCATCAGAGACACTGGCCTATAATTTTCTTTTTTTGAGGTGTCTTTCTCTAGTTTTGGTATCAGGGCAATTCTGGTCTCATAGAATGAATTTGGAAGTATTCCCTCCTCCATTTTTCAGAACAGTTTGAGTAGGATTGGTATTAGTTCTTCTTCAAATGTTTGGTAGAATTCAGCAGCAAAGCCATGAGGTCCTGGGCTTTTCTTTACTGGTAGACTATTATGGCTTCAATCACATTACTTGCTATTGGTCTATACAGGTTTTTGATTGATGGTTCAATCTTTGTAGGTTCTCTGTGTCTCGAAATTTCTCCATTTCTTTTAAATTTTCCAAATTATTGGCATATAGTTGCTCATAGTGGCCACTAATGATCCTTTGAATTTCTGTAGTATTCATTGTAATGTTCCTGCTTCATCTCTGATTTTATTTACTTGAGTCTTCTTTTTTTCTTAGTCTGGCTAATGGTTTGTCAATTTTGTTTATCTTTTCAAAATATCAACTTTTTGTTTTGTTGATCTTTTGTATGTTTCTTCAAATTCATTTATTTCTGTGCTGATCTTTATTATTTATTTTATTTTACTAATTTTGGGTTTGCTTTGCTCCTGCTTTTTCTAGTTCTTTAAGATGTGTCATTAAGTTGCTTATTTGAAGGTTTTCCTCTTTTCTGATGTAGGTACTTACAGCTCTAAATTTCCATTAGTACTGCTTTTGCTGTATCCCATAGGTCTTGGAATGTTGTGTCTCCATTATTATTTGTTTCAACAATATTTTCAATTTCCTTCTTAATTTGTCATTGACCACTGGTCATTCAGGAGCATACTGTTTAAATGCCAGGTGTTTATATAATTTCCAAAACTCCTCATTATTGATTTGAAGTTTTATTCCATTGTGGTCAGGATAGATGCTTGATACTGTTTCAATTTTTTGAGTGTTTTAAGACTCATTTTGTGACCCAATACATGGCCTGTCCTTTGAGAATGATTCATGCACTGAGGAGAAAAATGTGTATTCTGAAGCCACTGGATAAAATGTTCTATAAATATATATTAGGTCCATTTGTTCTACAGTGCAGATTAAGTCTGATGTTTCTTTGTTGATTTTCTGTCTGGGAGATCTGTCCAATGCTGAAAATGGGCTCTTTAAGTCTCTAGCTGTTGTTATATTGAGTTCTGCCTTTTGTGTGTGTGTGTGTGTGTGTGTGTATATGTGAGACAAGATTTACTCTTTTGCCCAGGGTAGAATGCAGTGATCCAAACACAGCTCACTGCAGCCTCAACCTCCTGGAATCAAGCAGTCCTTCCACTTCAGCCTCATGTATAGATGTATAGCTGGTGCCACCATGCCTGGCTTTTTTTTTTTTTTTTTTTTTTTGGAGACATGGGGTCTCACTTTGTTACCCAGGCTGGTCTCAAACTCCTGGGCTCAAGTGATCCTCCCACTTTGGCCTCCCAAAGTGCTGGGACTACAGGCATGAGCCACCACACCCAGCCTCTCTCTTTAGCTCTACTAATATTTGCTTTATATATGTGGGTGCTCCAGTGTTAGGTGCATATGTATTCACAATATGCTCTTACTGAACTGACCCCTTTATCTGTATGTAATAACCTGCTTTTTCTTTTTTTTTTTGGTTTCTATTGGGATAAAATATCTTTTTCCATCCCTTTATTTTCAGTTTGTGTGTATCTTTATAGCTGAAGTGTGCTTCTTGTAGGCAACAGATAATTTGGTGTTATTTTCTTTTTTTTTTTTTTTTAATCCATTCAGCCACTCTATGTCTTTTCATTGGAGAGTTTAGTCCATTTGCATTCAATGTTGTTATTCATAGTTAGGGACCTACTGCCGCCATTTTATTATTTGTTTTCTGGTTGACGGTCTTCTCTTTTTCCCTTCCTTCCTGTCTTCCTTTTAGTGAAGATGATTTGCTCTTGCAGTACACTTCAATTTCTTGCTTTTTATGTTTTGTGTATCTGTTGTATGTTTTTTGATTTGAGGTTACCATGAGGCTTGCAAATATTATAACTATTTTAAACTGATGACAACACTGATTTCATAAACATGCAAAAATAATATTAAAACTCTACACTTTAACTTTGTCCCCTTGCTTTTTAACTTTTTGTTTTTTCTCTTTATGTCTTATTGTACTGTCTATGTCTTGAAAAGTTGTAGTTATGATTTACTGGTTCACTGTTTATTCTCCTTAAGTCAAGAGAAGTTTATACACTGTGATAACAATGTTGTACTATTCTGTTTTTCTCTGTGCTTACTATTACCAGTGAGTTTTCTACCTTTAAATGATTTCTTATTGTTTATTAACATCCTTTTCTTTCAGAATGAAGAAATCCCTTTAGCATTTTCTGTAGGACAAATCTGGTGTTGACGAAATCCCTCAGCTTTTGTTTGTCTATGGAGATCTCTATTTCTCCTTCATGCTTAAAGGATTTTTTTGACAGATAATACTATTCGAGAGTAAAAGTTGTTCTCCTTCAGCACTTTAAATATGTCATGCCACTCTCTCCTGGCCTGTAAGGTTTCTACTGTAAAGTCTGCTGCTGGATGTATTAGAGCTTCATTTTATGTTGTTTCTTTTTTTTTCCCTTGCTGCTTTTAGGATCTTTACTATATCCTTGACCTTTCAGAGTTTGATTATTAAATGCCTTGAGGTAGTCTTCGGATTAAATCTGCTTGGTGTTCTACGAACTTCTTGTCCTTGGATATTGATATCTTTCTCTATGACTGGGAAGTTCTCTGTTATTATCCCTTTAAATAAACTTTCTATCCCTATCTCTTTCTCTACCTCCTCTTTAAGACCAGTAACTCTTAGGTTTGCCATTTTGAGGCTATTTTCTAGATTTCACAGGTGTGCTTCATTTTTTTATTCTTTCTTCTTTTGTCTCCTCTTTGTCTTTTCAAATAGCCAGTCTTAAGCTCACTAATTCTTTCTTCTGCTTGATCAGTTCTGCTGTTAAGAGACTCTGATGAATTCTTAAGTATGCCAAATTGCAGTTTTCAACTCCAGGATTTCTGCTTGATTCTTTTTAAGTATTTGAATGCCTTTGTCTAATTTACCTGATTTCTAAATTCTAAATTCTGAATTCTAAATTCCTTCTCTATGTTATCTTGAATTTCTTTGAATTTCCTCGAAACAACTATTTTGAATCCTCTGTCTGAAAGGTGATATATCTCTGTTCTCCTGGATTGGTCCCTGGTGTCTTATTTAGCTCTGGTGAGGTCATGTTCTCCTGGATGATGCTGGTGTTTATAGATGTTCATCAATGTATGGGCATTCAAGAATTAGGTATTTATTGTAGTCTTTACAGTCTGGATTTGTTTATGCCTTTGCTTCTTGGGAAGGTTTCTTAGATATTCAAGGGACTTGGGCCCCAAGTAACACTGGTTTTTGCAGACTTGTAGCAGTACCACCTTGGTAGTGTTGGACAAGATCTGGAAAAATTATCTGGATTCCTAGGCAGAGACTCTTGTTCCTTTCCCTTACTTTCTCCTAAACAAATGGAGTCTCTATCTCTCTTTGCTGAGCCACCTGGAACTGAGGGTATGATGATGCAAGCACCCCTGTGACCACCACCAATGGGACTAAGCTGGGTCAGACCTGAAGCCAGCACAGCATTAGACCTTGCCCATGGCCTTTCCCTTCAGCGTGGTAAGTTCCATCAGGTCCCAGGCTCTCAAGGATGAACAAGCAACCAAAAACTATCAAGAATAAAATTCAGGTCAGGTGTGGTGGCTCGCACTTGTAATCCCAGCATTTTGGGAGGACAAGGTGGGAGGATCACTTGAGGCCAGGAGTTCAAGACCAGCCTAGGCAGCATAGTGAGACCTGACTCTAAAAAAAAAATTAGAAAACTTAGCCAGGTGTGGTGGTCCACACCTGCAGCCATAGCTACTCAGGAGGCTGAGAGAGGAGAATCACTTGAGCCCAAGTGTTGAAGGTTACTGTAAGATATAATCCCACTACTGCACTCCAGCCTAGGTAACAGAGAGAGACATCCTGTCTCAAAACAAAACAAAACAAAACAAACAATAACCAGGAATGGAAAGAAGATTTGAAAAAGAAACAACCAGAATTTCTTGAAATGAAAAAGTTTTTGAAATAAAAAATTCAGTGAAAGGCTTAAGAAGCAGTGTAGATAGATAAAGAGAAAATTACTAAAGAAATTGTAATTACTAAAGACATAGGGCCAAGACAAGGAGCAGTTGTCCTCCAGTGGAGTCACATGGTCAGCACTTAATTCTCCCATGTGCAAAAGGGAAGCTCAGTGAGCCTTGAGGTCAGGGTTTCTATTTGGGGTCAGTCACACAGGCATGTAGTTCCTTCATGACAGACCTCAGCTACTCAGCCCCCAGAGGTCAAACAGACACAGAGTGGACCAAAACCTCAGGCATCAAAAACAAGTATTTACCATAAACCACATTGTTTGCATAAACTACCTGGCAAGGCCCAAGACTTCAGGCATACAGACATTCCTAAGAAGCAGAACACTCCAAGGACTCAGAGGTTATCTCCCAGGAGCCTGGCCACAGGACAGTCCTAAGGACCTTGGGAATGTGCAAGCCTGCTGAGTTAACCCTTTCCTGCATATACTTTACAAGGCAATGACAATTATACTATTAGGACAACTGTAACTGCCACATGTAAGTCAAAAGACAGTGGAATGACAACATCAAAGATCAGAGAGAAAATGACTGTCAACTTAGAAATGTGTACTAAGAAAAACTATCTTTCAAGAATAAAGACAAATTAAAGGCATTTTTTTAAACCTAACATAATCTACCACCAAAGACCTTCACTAAATAAACTAATCTAAATGGTGAATTTTTCTTGTTTTCTTTTTTTTACTAGAGATGGGGTCTCGCTATGTTGCTCAGGCTGGTCTTGGACTCCTAGGTTCAAGGAGTCCTCCCCCTTGGCCTCCCAAAGCACTGGGATTGCAGGCATGAGTCACTGTGCCTGGCCTAAATGGTGAATTTCAAAATAAAGAAAAATGACCTGAGATGACTGTCCTAAGAGGCAAGAATAAAAGGTAAGTAAATTTAAATATATGTAATATAAACAAACATTGTCTAAATAATAGCAATAATGCTGATTATTATAATTCGGGATTAAAGAAAAGACAACCAAAATACTGTAAAACAAAAATATATGTTGGGAGTGGATGATTGAACTTAAAAGTATTGTAAGTTCCTTATATTTTTCGCCAACAAAGTTGAGTTATTGTTTGATTTTTAGACATTACTAACTTAAGCATACCATGTAAAATTTCAAGAGTAGGCATGATTGATAGGCTTTGTGTCCCACCCAAATCTCATCTTGAATTATAATCTAAATTATAATCCCATGTTGGAGAAGGGACCTAGTAAGAGGTGATTGGATCCTGGAGGTAGTTTCCCCCATGCTGTGCTTGTGATAGTGAGTGAGTTCTCATGAGATTTGGTTGATAAGTGTCTGGCACTTCCCCTGCACTCTCTTTTTCCTGCCACCTTGTGAAGAAGGTACCTGCTTCCCGTTCGCCTTCTACCATGATTGTAAGTTTACTAAGGCCTCCCCAGCCATGCAGAACGGAGAGTCAATTAAACCTCTTTCCTTTATAAATTACCTGGTCTCACGTATTATCCTTATAGCAGTGTGAGAATGGACTAATACAATGCTAAGAAACAAAATAGAAAGTATGTTTCAAACCAGTAGGGGAAAGAAGTGAAATGGGAAAAGTTAAATTTTTTTTTTTTTAATTTTTAAGAGTTTCACTGTGTTGCCCGGGCTAGAATGACACAATCATAGCTTACTGCAGCCTCAAACTCCTGGGCTCAAGTGATCCTCCCATCTCAGCCTTCTGAGTAGCTAGGACTATAGGCATGTGCCACAATGCCTGGCTAATTATTTTTTCTTTTGTAAAGACAGGGTCTCTCTATGTTGAACAGGCTGGTTTTAAACTCCTGGCCTCAAGCAATCCTCCAGTTTTAGCCTCCCAAAGTGCTGAGATTACAAGTGTGAGCCATCATGACCAGCCAAAATTGTGTTTTCAATGAATCAAAAATTAAGAAGAAAAGGGAGGCATACAAAAAAACTAGATGAAAGGAAATAATAATTACAATCACAGAAACAAGTCCGAATATATCAATAATCACAGTACATATAAGTGGACTAAATTTGAAAGTTAAAAGACAGAGCTTGTCAGACTGGAAGAAAAATCCAGCTATTTACAAGAGACGTACCATAAACATAAGACTATGAGAAGGTTGAAAATAAAAGGATAGAAAAAGATATACCAAGGAAATAGGTAAAGAAAAGTAGGATAACTATATAGCAGACAAAACAGAATTCAAGACAAAAGAAAACATTATTAGAAACAGAAAGGCTTGCTAAAGAATGAAAACTGGTTCAGTTCACCAGAAAAACATAACGATCATAAACATGCATGGAATAAATAAAAGAGCTTCAAAATACATAAAGCAAAAATTTATAGATCTATAGGGAGAAAGTAATGAATCTACCATCATAATAGTGGCTAATTTCAACACATTCCTCTATGTTATTGATGGCTTAAATGATAAGCTATTAGGAAAGATAGAGAAATATTGAAAAACAGAATTAACAAGTTTTATTTAATTCACATATGGAGAATTTACCTACCAACAGTTACAGAATAAACATTACTTTCAAACACATGCAACATTTAATAAAAATTGACCATGTATTAGGCTGTAAGGCATCTATCAATATATTTCAAAAGAATTTGCCAGGCATGGTAGTGCACGACCATGGTCCCAGCTACTCAGGAGGCTAAAGTGGGAGGATCACTTGAGCCCAGAAGTTTGAGGCCATGAACATGCCACTGCACTCCAGCCTTGGTGACAGCGCAAGACCTTGTCTCAAAAAAAAAAATTAATTAATTAATTAATTAAGGTTAGAAGATATAGTAACCATGAAATAGTGAAGTACCCAGAGAACAAAAAAAGAACTGCTGTACATTAAAAATATTATTACATAGTACAAAAGCTTTAATATAAGATTTGTTTTGAGACAGGTCTGGTTCTGTCGCCCAGGCAGGAATGCAGTGGCATGATCTCACAATCTTAGTTCACCGCAATCTCTGCCCCCGGGGCTCAAGTCCTCCCACTCCAGCCTCCTGAGTAGCTGGGACTACAGGCACACACCATCATGCCCCGCTAATTTTTGTATTTTTTTTAGAGAGGGGATTTCACCATGTTGCCCAGGCTGGTCTTGAACTCCTGAGCTTAAGTGATTTGCTGCCTTTGGCCTCCCAAAGTTCTGGGATTATAGGCATGAGCCACTGTGCCTGGCCTAATATAAGATTTGGAAGATAAAATTGAGGAAATCTTCCAGAGAGTAGAACAAAACGACAAAAGGTTTTTAGAAGAAGATAGGAAGATGAGAAGGCCAATATAGGAAGCCCAATCTCCATATAATAGATGCTCAAAAAAGAAAGAAGTAGAGATTATCAATAAAATAATTTTTAAAATTTCCCCAAAAGAAGGTGCTTATTTTTCCAAATTAAAAGAATCTACCATGTTCTAACACATTACATAGAAAAAGACTCATACTAAAGCACATTTCAAAGAATCCATACCAGGTATGCAACACTTCTCTGACCATGATGTAATTAAGTTGAAAGTGAATAACAAATATATGTTAAAAGTCTTCATGGGCTCAGAATTTCTAAAATCCACATTTCTAAGGAACTCCTGGGTCAAACAAAAAGTCAAAATGGAATGTAAAACTACATAAACCCAAATAATACTGAAATTATAACCTATCAAACTTGTTGGATAAAGCTAAACCAGTACTAAGCAATGTACAAAATAAGCTGAAAGAAAATAGAAGGAAAAAGTCAATAAAGATAAAAGCAGAAACCACTGAAGCACATCATCATAAAATTTCAGAATATAAGGGACAAGGAGAAGATCTTCTGGCTTCCATAGAGAAATAGTTGATCATTAATAAAGGAGTAGAGATCAACATGGCTTCTCAAAGCAACACTGGAAGCTAGAACTATAATAAAGTTATGCTGAAAAAATTATAAAGAAAATTATTTCCACCTAAAATTCCAGCCAACTTAAATAATCAATCAAATATGAAGATGAAATAAGAACATTTTCGGTCACAAAAAGTCTCAAACAATTTCTATGAAAGGGTAACATGCACCCTTTCATAGGAAACCAATGGAAGATTAGCTTCTAGACTAAGGCAAAAAGAGAAAGCCATGGGATGGGGAAAACAGAAGACTGGCAAAGTGAGTTCCCAGGATGATGGTACGAGGAAATCCTAGGATGGGGCACAGAGGGCAATAGCAACATATGGGAGAACAGGTCAGAATGCTCTAGGAGAGACTTCCTTAGTAAACTGAAATTTGTGGTAAATTTGGTGAATCTGAAGATATAGAGAGGCAATGCAGGCAATTGGCAAAGAGTTTAGGATGGACTAAACAGAAAAATAAAAAAGCAAGTGTTATGGGTTGAATTGTGTTCTCCTCCCAAAAAATATGTTAAAGTCCTAACACCCAGTACTTGTGAAGGTGACCTTATTTGGAAATAAGGCCTCTGCAGACTTAATCAAGTTAAGATCACAAAGACTAAGGGGGAAGACAGTCATGTGAAGATGGGAGGTAGATATTGGAGTTATGCTGCCACAAGCCAAGAAATGCCTGAGTTTAACAGAAGATAGAAGAAAGTGCCTCCCCTCACAGCTGTGGAGGAAGCATGGCCCTGCCAACACCTTGATTTCAGACTTCTGGCCTCAGGAAATGAGAGAATAGATTTCTGTTGTTTTAAGAAGCCACCTAGTTTGTGGTTCTTTTAGGAGAAACACACAAAAAAGTGGTCACAGTTTACCATCTGCCATAAATTGGGTAGAATCTCCACTGATTTTAAGATTTATGAGACTGGGCACAGTGACTTATGCCTGTAATACCAGCACTTTGGGAGGCTGAGGTGGGCAGGTCGCTTGATTGCAGGAGTTTGAGATCAGCCTAGGCAATGTGGTGAAACCCCATCTCTACTAAAAAAAAAATAAAAAAATAAAAAAATACAAAGATTATCCAGGTGTGCTGACACATGCCTGTAGTCCCGGTTACTTGGGAGGCTGAGGTGGGAGGATCAATTGAGCCTGGGAGGTCAAGGCTACAGTGAACCATTATCATGCCACTGCACTCCAGTCTAGGCAACAGAGTAAGATCCTGTCTGAAAGAAAAAGATTTATGAAACAGAAAACAAAACAAACAAACAAACAAAAAACTTTAAAGCCTATTTACATTACAAAAGAAAGTAAATTAAATGAGGCAATGATTGGAAATATAACAGAAAATGAGTTTAACACATTTTCAAAAGAAAAACATCTGCTCAACAAGGTTCTCATCTTCCTTTTGGTTATAAACTTTGTCACCTGACCACAGAAGTAAGCAAGTGACCCAGGATTAGCCAATTATAGTTTACCATTTCCCTGGCAATTGTAATTGGTCGAAAATATAGGCATGTGGAACAGTCAAAGCTAACTGGAGCCCTTAACCAGGACTGAAAAACATACACACCTAGAAAAAAACCTCTCCCCTTCAATTTAGACTATGATAAAGTAAGCCTCAGGAGATAGGTGGAAGTCTGTTTCTTGGGTGGAAGCCCAAGAAAATGAAGCCAATCAAAGATAGGTTAACATTTTAAAAACAAGAACAAACAAAACCTACAAGACCTGAGGAGGACTTCGGTTTTTTAATTTTTTAATTTTTATTTTTTTTAGACAGTCTCACTACGTCACCCAGGCTGGAGTGCAATGGCGCCATCTCAGCTCACTGCAACCTCTGCCCCCTGGGTTCAAGTGATTCTCCTGCCTAAGCCTCCCGTGTAGCTGGGACTATAGGCATGCGCCATTGTAGCCAGCTAATTTTTGTATTTTTAGAAGAGTCAGGGTTTCACCATGTTGGCCAGGCTGGTCTTGAACTCTTGATCTCTGGTGATCCACCTGCCTTGGCCTCCCAAAGTGCTGGGATTACAGGTGTGAGTTGAAGAGGACTTTCTAACAAGATGCACTAATGTTTGGATTCAACACTCTCCTTCCCATTTACATGAGTCAATAAATCTCCTTTTGGCCAGGCATGGTGGCTCACACCTCTAATTCCAACACTTTGGGAGGCCAAGGCAGTAGGACTGCTTGAGGTCAGGAGTTTGAGACCAGTCTGGGCAACAAAGTAAGGAAAAAAAATTAAAAATTAGCCAGTCGTGGTGCCACATGCTTGTAGTCCTAGCTACTCAGGAGGCTGAAGTGGGAGGACTGCTTAAGCCCAGGAGTTTGAGATTACAGTGAACTATATCACACCACTGTATTCCAGCCTGGATGACAGAGCAAGACCGTGTCTCAATCAATCAATCAATCAATCAGGAAGTCAATAAATCCTCCTTCTACACTTTTTATTTTTGGCTTACGCTATTTGAGTTTTTTTGTGATTGTAACTGTATTAGTCTGCTTTCACGCTGCTGACAAAGACACACCAGAGACTGGGAAGAAAAAGAGGTTTAACTGGACTTACAGTGCCACATGGCTGGGGAGGCCTCAGAATCATGGCAGGAGGTGAAAGGCATTTCTTACATGGTGACAGCAAAAGAAAATGAGGAAGAAAACAAATGCGGAAACCCCTGATAAGCCCATCAGATCTCATGAGGCTTATTCAGTATCACAAGACCAGCATAGGAAAGACTGGTCCCCATGATTCAATTACCTCCCTCTGGGTCCCTCCCATAATACATAGGAATTATGGGAGATATAATTCAAGATTTGGGTGGGGATACAGCCAAAGCATATCATTCTACCCTTCGCACCTCCAAATCTCATGTCCTCACATTTCAAAGCCAATCATGGCTTCCCAACAGTCTCCCAAAGTCTTAACTCATTTCAGCCAAAAGTCCACAGTCCAAAGTCTCATCTGAGACAAGGCAAGTCCCTTCTGCCTATGAGCCTGTAAAATCAAAAGCAAGCTAGTTACTTCCTAGATACAATGGGGGTACAGGTATTGGGTAAATACAGCCATTCCAAATAGGAGAAATTGGCCAAAACAAAACAAAGGGGTTACAGGGCCCATGCAAGTCTGAAATCCAGCAGGGCAGTCAAATTTTAAAGCTCCAAGATGATCTTTTTTTGACTCCAGGTCTCACATCCAGGACACACTGATGCAAAACGTGGGTTCCCATGGTCTTGGGCAGCTCCACCCCTGTGGCTTTGCAGGGTACAACCTCCCTCCTGGCTGCTTTCATGGGCTGGTGTTGAGTGTCTGTGGCTTTTCCAGGTGCACGCTGCAAGCTGTTGGTGGAGCTACCGTTCTGAGGTCAGGAGGACAGTGGCCCATTTCTCACAGCTCCAGTAGGCAGTGCCTCAGCAGGGACTTTGTGTGGGGACTCCAACCCCACATTTCTCTTCTGCACTGCTCTAGCAGTGAGAACCCCACCCTTGCAGCAAAATTCTGCCTGGGCATCCAGGCATTTCCATATATCCTTTGAAATCTAAGAGGAGGTTCCCAAACCTCAGTTCTTGACTTCATCATCTGAAGCCATGGCCCAAGCTCTGCATTTGCCCCTTTCAGCCAGAGCTAGAGCGGCTAGGATACAGAGCACCACATCTCTAGGCTGCACACAGCACAGGGATCCTGGGCCTGGCCTAGAAAATCACTTTTTCCTCCTAGGCCTCCAGGCCTGTGATGGCAGGGGCTGCCATGAAGACCTCTGACATGCCCTGGAAACATTTTCCCCATTGTCTTGGGGATTAACATTTGGCTCCTCATTACTTATGCAAATTTCTGCAGCCAGCTTGAATTTCTCCTCAGAGAAGGGGATTTTCCTTTCTATCACATTGTAAGGCTGCAAATTTTTCAAACTTTTATGCCGTTTCTCTTTTAAAACAGAACGCTTTTAATAGCACCCAAGTCACCTCCTGAATGCTTTGTTGCTTAGAAATTTCTTCTCCCAGATACCCTAAATCATCTCTCTCAAGTTCATAGTTCCATAAATCTCTAGGATAAGGGCAAAATGCTGCCAGTCTCCTTGCTAATTTGCTAAAACATAAGAAGAGTCACCTTTGCTCTAGTTCCCAACAAGTTCCTCATCTCCATCTGAGACCACCTCAGCCTGGACCTTATTGCGATCCGCATTTTTGTCAAAGCCATTCAACAAGTCTCTAGGAGGTTGTAAACTTTCCCACATTTTCCTGTCTTCTTCTGAGCCCTCCAAACTGTTCCAACCTCTGCCTGATACCCAGTTCCAAAGTTGCTTCCACATTTTTGGTTTAATTGGACTAACAGTTCCACATGGCTTGGGAGGTCTCAGAATCATGACAGGAGGCAAAAGGCACTTCTTACATGGTGGCAGCAAGAGAAAATGAGGAAGAAGCAAAAGTGGAAACCCCTGATAAACCCATCGGATTTTGTGAGGCTTATTCACTAACATGAGAATAGCATGGCAAAGACCAGCCCCCATGATTCAATTACTTCCCACTGAGTCCCTCCCAGACAACATATGGGAATTCTGGGACATACAACTCAAGTTGAGATTTGGGTGGGGACACAGCCAAACCATATCAGTAACCAAGGAAACCTCTGAAATATAATAAATTAATAATAAATTAATGTCTACCAAGTTCTAAGAAGAAAATGTTTATAAAATGTTTATCTTTCCTTTGTTTCTATACAAAGATATTCTCAGATAATAAAAACTTCAAAAATAAATCACTGCATTCTTCATGAAAACCTTGTCTTCAGACACTCTACCTACCTAAGAAATAAATAAAAGTTAACAACTAAAAAAATGAGAGTGCTATGATGAAAGATAACTGGTAGTGGATACTAAAACAAACCGTTTTATATGTTATATTTTGGTTTGGAAGGAGAGGTGTACTAAGTGTATACTGTATTTTATTTATAATCACCATTTTATTTTTTCCAGCTTTTCTCAAGTATAATTGACAAATAAAAATTGCGTATATTCAAGGTGCACATGATTTGATATACACATACATTGTGTAAGAAGTACCACAATCAAATTAACACATCCATCAACACACAGCTTCCCCTTTTTGTATATGGTAAGAACATTTCAAATCTGCTCTCTTATTATATTTCAAGTAAACAATTCACTGTTATTAACTATAGTTACCATGCTGTACATTAGATTCCCAGAACATACACATTTTATAACTGAAAGTTGTACCCTTTGACCAGCATTTCTCCATTTCCCCCAACCCCAGCCCCTGTCAACCACCATTCTACTCTCTGCATCTGTAAGTGTGACATTTTTAGATCCCACATATAAGTGAGATCATACAGTATTTGTCATTTTATGTCTGGCTTATTTCACTTAGCATACGGTCATCCAGGTTCATACATGTCACCTTTCTTCTTTTCTAACGGCTGATTGGCAAATGTATGTCACATTTTCTTTATCCATTAATCTGTCAATGGACACTCATGTTGTTCCCACATCTTGACTATTGTAAACACTGCTGCAATAAACATGGTAGTGCAGATATCTCTTTGAGATACTGATTTCATTTCCTTTGAATATATACACAAAGTTGAAATTACTGGAACCTATATTTTTAATTTTTTGAGGAACCCCCATCCTTTTTTCCATAATAATGATACCAATTTACATTCCCATCAGCAGTGTATAAGGGTTCCACTTCCCTACACTCTCTTGCCTATACTTTTTAATCTGTTGTTTTTAAAATAAGCAATTCTAACAGGTATGAGGTGATCTCTCATTGTAGTTTTGATTTGAATTTCCCTGATTAGTGACATTGAGCTCTTCATGTAAGTGTTGGCCATTTGTATGTCTTTTTTGGAGAAATGGCAGTTCAGATCCTTTGAGCATTTTGAATACAGCTATTTGGTTTTTTGCTATTGAGTTTTGTGTTATATATATATATATATGCTATTGAGTTTTGTGTTCCATCTATATATATATATATCTCTCCAAATATATGATATTTGGATATCATATATATATATAATAGCAACTCCTTATCAGATATATGGTTTGCAAATATTTTCTAACATTCCCTAGGTGTCTATTCATCATGTCGTTTTCTTTGTTGTACTGAAACTTTTTTATTAGATGTAGTTCAGAATGTTTATATTTGCTTTTGTTGCCTGTGCCTTTGGTGTCATATCCAAGAAATGCACTGCTAAGACCAATACCAAGAGGATTTTTCCCTATGTTTTGTTTTGGGAGTTTTATTATGATTTCAGGTCTTACATTTAAGTCTTTAATCCATTTTGAGTTAATTTTTGTATATGCTGTACTTCTGGGCACTCTGCTCTGTTTCACTGGTGTGTATGTCTGTCTTTTTTTAACTTTTAAGTTCAGGGGTACATGTAGAGGTTTGTTATTAGGTAAACCCATGTCATGGGGGTTTGTTGTACAGATTATTTTGTCATCCAGATATTAGGCGTAGTACCCATTAGTTATTTTTCCTGATCCTCTCCCTCCTCCCACTCTCCACCCTTTAAAAGGCCCCTGTGTTGTTCCCCTGTATGTGTCCATGTGTTCTTATCATTTAGCTCTCATTTATAAGTGAGAATATGCCATATTTGGTTTTCTGTTCCTGTGTTAGGTTGCTAAGGATAATGGCCTCCAGCTCCATTCATGTTCCTGCAAAAGACATGATCTCATTCTTTTTTCATGGCTGCATAGTATTCCATGGTGTATATGTACCACATTTTCTTTGTGCAGTCTACCACTGATGGGCATTTAGGTTGACTCCATGTCCTTGCTATTGTGAACAGTGCTGCAGTGAACACACACACACATGTGAGTGTATGACTGTTCCTTTTTCTCCACAACCTCATCAGCATCTATTTTTTTACTTTTTAATAATTGCCATTCTAACTGGTGTGAGATGATATCTCATTGTGGTTTTGATTAGCATTTCTCTAACCATCAGTGATGCTGAGCTTTTTTTTATATGCTTGTTGGCCACATGGATGTCATCTTCTGAAAAGTGTCTGTGCATGTCCTTTGCCCACTTTTTAATGTTTTTTTTTTTCTTGTAAATCTGTTTCAGTTCCTTGTAGATGCTGGATATTAGACCTTTGTTAGATGCATAGTTTGGGGAGATTTTCTCCCATTCTATAGGGTGTCTGTTTACTCTATTGATAGTTTATTTTGCCATGGAGAAAGTCTGTAGTTTCATTAGATCCCACTTGTCAATTTTTGCTTTGTTGCCATTGCTTTTGGCATCTTTGTCATGAAATCTTTGCCTGTTCCTATGTCTCCAGGATTTTCATAGTTTTGGGTTTTACATTTAGGCCTTCAATCCATCTCGAGTTGATTTTTACACATGGTGTAAGGAAGGGGTTCATTTTCAATCTTCTGTATATGGCTAATCAGTTATCCAAGCACCATTTATTGAATAGGGAGTCCTTTTTCCTTTGCTTGCTTTTCTCAGCTTCGTCTAAGATCAGATGATTGAAGGTGTATGGCCTTATTTCTGAGCTCTCTATTCTGTTCCTTTTGTCTATTTGTGCCAGTGCCATGCTGTTTTGGTCACTATGGCCCTGTAGCATAGTTTGAAGGTAATGTGATACTTCTTCTTGCTTAGAATTGCCTTGGCTATTCAGGATCTTTTAAGATTTCATACAGATTTTAAAATAGCTTCTAGTTCTGTGAAGCATATCACTGGTACTTTGATAGGAATAGCATTGAATCTATAAATTGCTTTGGATAGTATGGCCATGTTAACGATGTTGATTTTTTCTATTCATAAGCATGGGATGTTTTTCCATTTGTTTGTGTAATCTCTAATTTCTTTCAGCCATGGTTTGTAGTTCTCTTTGTTGAGATCTTTCACCTCCCTAGTTAGCTGTATTCCTAAGTATTTTATTCTTTTTCTGGCAATTCTGAATAGGATTGTGTTTCTGATTTGGTTGTTGGCTTAACTGTAATTGATGTATAGGAATGTTAGTTATTTTTGTACATTGATTTTGTATCCTTAGAATTTGCTGAAATTGTTTATTAGCTTAAGGAGCTTTTGGGCCAAGAATATGGAGTTTTCTAGATATATGATCATGTAGCCTGCAAACACGAATAGTTTGACATCCTCTCTTCCTATTTCTATGCGTTTTATTTCCTTCTCTTACCTGATTGCTGTGGCCAAGATTCCTAATACTATATTAAAGAGGAATGGTGAGAGAGGGCATTCTTGTCTCTCTTGTGCTGGTTTTCAAGGGTAGTACTTCTGTTTTTGCCTATTCAGTATGATGTTGGCTGTTGGTTTGTCTCGGATGTCTTTTTTTATTTTGAGGTATATTCCTTCAATATCTAGTTTATTGGTAATTTTTAACATGAGGTGGTGTTGAATTTTATCAAACACCTCTTCTGCATCTATTGAGATAATAACGTGGCTTTTGTCTTTAGTTCTGTTTATGTGATGAATCACATTGATTTGTGTATACTGACTCAACCTTGCATCACAGGATAAAGCCTACTTAACTGTGGTGAATTAGCTTTTAGATGTGCTGCTAGAATTCAGTTTGCCCATATTTTGTTGAGGATTTTTGCATCAATGTTCATCAACGATATTGGTCTGAAGTTTTCTTTTTTTGTTGTGTTTCTGCCAGGTTTTGGTATAAGGATGATACTGGCCTCACAGAATATGTTAGAGGGGAGTCCTTCATTTTCAATTTTTTGGAATAGTTTAAGTAGAAATGGTATTAGATGTTCTTTATACTTCTGGCAGAATTTAGTTGAGAATCCTGGTCCTGGGCTTTTTCTGGTTGGTAGGCTTTTATTTTTTATTTTTATTTTTTTTTTATACTTTAAGTTCTAGGGTACATGTGCACGTGTAGGTTTGTTACATATGTATACAAGTGCCATGTTGGTGTGCTGCACCCATTAACTTGTCATTTACATTGGGTATATCTCCTAATGCTATCCCTCCCCCCTCACCCCACTCCACGGCAGGCCCCAGTGTGTGATGTTCCCCTTCCTGTGTCCAAGTGGTTCAATTTTGGAACTCATTATTGGTCTGTTCAGAGATTCAATTTCTTCCTGGTTCAGGAAGGTGTATGTGGGAGGGTGCATGTGTACAGGAATTTATCCACTTATTCCAGAATTTCTAGTTTGTGTACATAGAGGTTTTCATAATATTATCTGATGGTTATTTGCTTTTCTGTGGAGCCAGTGTTAATATCCCTTTTGTTGCTTCTAATTGTGTTTATTTGGCTCTTCTCTCTTTTCTCTATATTAGTCTAGCTAGCAGTCTATGCATTGTATTTTTTTTCCAAAAACCAACCCCTGGATTTGTTGATCTTCTGAATGGTTTATCATGACTCAATCTCCTTCAGTTCAGCTTTGATTCTGGTTGTTTCTTGTCTTCTGCTAACTTTGGGGTTGGTTTCCTCTTGGTTGTCTTTTAGTTGTGATGTTAAGTTGTTAATTTGAAATCTTTCTAACTTTTTGATGTGTTCATTCAGTGCTATAAATTTCCCTCTTAACATTGCCTTAGCCGTGTCCTCGAGATTCTGGCATGTTTTATCTTTGTTCTCATTAGTTTCAAAGAACTTCTTGATTTCTGAGTTTATTTCATTATTTACCCAAATGTCATTCAGGAGCAGGTTATTGAATTTCCATGTAATTGTATGGTTTTGAACTATTTTCTTTGTCGTGAATCCTATTTTAATTGCGCTGTAGTCCAAATGATTGTTATGATTTCAGTTCTTTTGCATTTGCTGAGGAGTACTTTACTTTAGATTATGTGATCAATTTTAGAGTATGTGACATGTAGTGATGAGAAGAATGTATGTTTTGTTGTTTTGGGGTGGAGCGTTCTGTACATACCTGTCAGGTCCATTTGATCCAGTGCTGAGTTCAGGTCCTGAATATCTTTATTACTTTTTTGCCTGGATGATCTGTCTAATACTGTCAATGGGGTGTTGAAGTCTCTGACTATTATTGTGTGAAAGTCTATTTCTCTTTGAAGGTCTCTAACAACTTGCCTTATGAATCTGGGTGCTCCTCTGTTGGGTGCATATATATTTAGAATAGTTGGATCTTCTTGTTGAATTGAACCCTTTACCATTATGTAATGCCCTTGTCTTTTTTGATCTTTATTGGTTTAACATCTGTTTTGTCAGAAACTCGGATTGCAACCTGCACTTTTTTCTGTTTTCCATTTGCTTGGTAGATTTTCCTCCACCCCTTTGTTTGCAGCCTATGTATGTCATTGCATGTGAGATGGGTCTCTTGAAGACAGCATACTGTTGGATCTTGCTTCTCTATCCAGCTTGCCATTATGTGCCTTTTAATTCAGGCAGTTAGCCTGTTTACATTCAAAGTTCATATTGAAATGTATGGCTTTGATCCTGTCATCATGATGTTAGCTGGTTATTATTCAGACTTGTTTGTGTAGTTGTTTTATAGTGTCACTGGTCTGTGTACTTCAGTGTGTTTTTGTAGTGGCTGGTAACAGTCTTTTACTTTCCATATTTAGTGCTTCCTTCAGAAGCGCTTGCCTCCTTCAAGTCACATCTGGTGATGAATTCCCTCTGGTGAAAACAAATTGCTTGTCTGAAAAAGATATTATTTCTCCTTCACTTATGAATTTTAGTTTGGCCTGATATGAAATTCTTGTTTGGAATTTATTTTCCTTAAGAATGTAGAATATTGGCCCCCAATCTCTTCTGCCTTTTAGGGTTTGTGCTGAGAGTTTCATTGTTAGACTGATGGCCTTCCCTTTGTGGGTGACCTGACCTTTTTCTCCAGCTGCCTTTAATCTTTTTTCTTTCAACTTTGGAGAATCTGATGATTATGGATCTCAGGGATGATCTTCCTTATTAAGTATCTTAGTAAGGTTCTCTGCATTTCCTGAATTAAAATGTTGGCCTCTCTAGCTAGCTTGGGGAAGTTATCGTGAAAGATATCCTAAAATATGTTTTCCAACTTGCTTCCATTCTCCTCTGTCAAGGACACCAATGTGTCATAGATTTGCTCTCTATGGAGGTTTTGTTCATTCCTTTTCTTTCTTTTTTTCTCTATTCTTATCTGTCTTACTTCAGAAAGCTAGTCTTAAGCTCTGAGATTCTTTCCTCAGCCCGGTCTATTCTGCTATTAACACTTGTGATTGCATTATGAAATTCTTATAGTGTGGTTCTCAGTTCTATCAGGTCAATTACATTCTTTTCTAAACTGGCTTTTTATCTGTTAGCTCCTGTATCATTTTTTTTTTTTTTTTTTTGAGACGGAGTCTTGCTCTGTCGCCCAGGCTGGAGTGCAGTGGTGCGATCTCGGCTCACTACAAGCTCCGCCTCCCGGGTTCATGCCATTCTCCTGCCTCAGCCTCCCGAGTAGCTGGGACTACAGGCGCCCGCCACCTCGCCCGGCTAGTTTTTTGTATTTTTAGTAGAGACGGTGTTTCACCGTGTAGACCAGGATGGTCTCGATCTCCTGACCTTGTGATCCACCCGTCTCGGCCTCCCAAAGTGCTGGGATTACAGGCTTGAGCCACCGCGCCCGGCCAGCTCCTGTATCATTTTACTGTGATACTTAGCTTCCTTGGATTGGCTTTTAACGTACTCCTGCATCTCAATCATCTTCATTCTTATCCATATTCTGAATTCTATTTCTGCCATTTCAGCCATCTCAGCCACATTCAGAATGCTTTATGGAGAGGTAGTGCTATTGTTTGGAGGAATAAAGGCACTCTGGCTTTTTGATTTATCAGTTTTCTTGTGCTGGTTCTTTCTCATCTTTGTGGGTTCATATTCCTTCAGTCTTTGAAGTTGCTGTTCTTCAGATGGATTTTTTTCTTTTATCTTATTTGATGGCCTTGAAGGTTTGATTGTGATATAAGGTGAAGTCAGTTGACTGGCTTTGTTTCTGGGAGATTTTAGGGGGCCAAGGCTCAGCTCCCAGCTCCTGAACTGCATGCTGTAACTCTGAGGGACTTGTATTGGGCCCCAACTTTGTTCTCTGGCTCCTCAAGGTTAGAAACCTACTGCACTAGGTGAGAGTAGTTGGGGGTGGGGGGTGAGGTGCTCCCAGACTACTGGTCTCTACAATCCAATGGGTGGTGCCAGCCAAAGCATTTCACAGGTTGGTGGCAATGGGATCCATTCTCATTCTCATTTGCCAGCAGTAGCAGCAGTGTGGTGGGGCACACACTCATCAGCTACAACAGGGTGCTATTGGATCCTAGGGTACCTGCCACCCTCTGGGCATTTACAGCAGCAGTAGAGGCAGCACAGCTCTAGCGGCTGGGAAGTTTCCACTGGCAACTGTGTGCACAGTTGTGCTATTGGTGGTGTTAGCACAGGGGTGGGACACTAGTGGGTGCAGGTGTGAGTGTACCCTTTGTGAGCATTCAAGCAGGCAGGGGTATATGTCTGTTTCTATGCCAGTGCCATACTGTTATACAGGTATAGATTACTATTGTTTTCAAATATAGCTTGAAATTAGGAGGTGTGATGCCTCCAGCTTTGTTGTTTCTAAAGATTGCTTTGGCTATTTGAAATTTTTTGTGGTTCCATATGAAGTTTAGGATTGTTTTTTCTACTTCTGTGAAAAATTATGTGGGAATCTGGATAATGATTGTAATGAATCTGTAGATCACTTTGACGTATGGACATTTTAACAATATTAATTCCTCCAATCAATGAAATGGTATGTCATTACAGTTATTTGTGCCTTCAATTTCTTTCATTAATGTCTTATAATTTTTAGTATATAACTCTTTTGCCTCCTTGGTTGTATTTGATCCCAAGGATATTATTTTCTTAATCTCTTTTTTGGAAGCTCATTGTTAGTGAAAAAAGACAACTTATTTTTGTATATTTGTATATTAACTTTGTATCCTGTAATATGATATTGTTTATTAGTTCTAACAGTTTTCATTGAAGTCTTCAGTTTTTCTTTCATATGAGATCATGTCATCTACAGAGATAATTTAACTTCTTTTTTTTTTTTTTTTATTATACTTTAAGTTCTAGGGTACATGTGCATAACGTGCAGGTTTGTTACATATGTATACTTGTGCCATGTT
>NW_012116422.1:701980-739779 GCF_000951035.1 Colobus angolensis palliatus
TCACTGCAACCTCCACCTCCCAGGTTCAAGCAATTCTCCTGCCTCAGCCTCCCCAGTAGCTGGGACTACAGGCGCATGCCACCATGCCCAACTAATGTTTGTATTTTTAGTAGAGATGGGGTTTCACCATGTTGGCCAGGATGATCTTGATCTCTTGACCTTGTGATCTGCCTGCCTCGGCCTCCCAAAGTGCTGGGATTACAGGCGTGAGCCACCATGCCCAGCCAACTTCTTCTTTTTCAATGTGGATGCTTTTCATTTCTTTTCATTGCCTAATTGCTCTGGCTCGGACTTCTAGTACTATGTTGAATAGAAGTAGCAAGAATGGGTACTCAGGTCTTGTTGTTCCTCTTAGAAGAAACTTTCAGTTTTTTATCATTGAGTATATTAGTTGTGGGCTTATCATTAATGGCTTTTATTGTGTTTATGTACATTCCATCTACACCTAATTTGTTGAGAGTTTTTATCATTAAAAATGTTGGATTTTGTCTATGGTTTTTATGCATTGATTGCAATGATAATATGTTTTTTCTTCTCTTGATGTTTTTCATTGTGCTTTGTTGATTTTTTTTTTTTTTTGCCATAGTGTGTGTTCATTCCTTTCTATTTATCTTTTGTGTATTTACTAAAGGTTTGTTCTTTGTGGTTACCATAGGGCTCACATAAAACATCCTGTAGTTAGAACATTCTATTTTAAGCTGATAACAACTTAACTTCAATCACATACACTATACTTTTACTCTACCCTTCCACATTTTATGCTTTAGATATCATGCTTTACAACATCTTTTTATTTTGTGTAATCTTTAACAAATAATGGTAGCTCCAACTCCACATTTCCCCTCCATACTGCTCTAGTAGAGGTTCTCCATGAGGGCTCTGCCCCTGCAGCAGACTTCTGCCTGGATGTCCAGGTGATTCCATACAGCCTCTGAAATCTAGGCGGAAGCTCCCAAACCTCAGCTCTTGCCTTCTGTGCACCTGCAGGCCCAACATCATGTGGAAACCACCAAGGTTTGGGGCTCACCCTCTTAAGCAATAACTTGAGCTGTACCTTGGCCCCTTTTGGCCATGGATGGAGTTGGAGTGGCTGGGATGCAGGGTACCATGTCCCAAGACTGCACAGAGCAGCAAGGCCCTGGGCCTGGCTTACAAAACCATTATTCCTTCCTAGGCCTCCAGGCCTGTGATGGGAGGGGCTGTTGTGAAGGTCTCCGAAATTCTCTGTAGGTATTTTTCCCATTGTCTTGGCTATTAACACAGCTCCTCTTTACTTACACAAATCTCTGCACCTGGCTTGAATTTCTCCCCAGAAAATGGGCTTTTCTTTTCTACCACCTGGTCAGGCTGCAAATTTTCCATACTTTTATTCTCTTCTTCCCTTTTAAATGTAAGTTGCAATTCAGATCACCTCTTTGTGAACACATATAAACATAGGCTGCTAGAAGCAGCCAAGCCACATCTTGAATGCTTTGCTTAAAAATTTCTCCCACCAGATGTCCGAAATTATTTCTCTCAAGTTCGAAGTTCCACAGATCTTTAGAGCAGGAGCACAATGCTGCCAGTATCTTTACTAAAGCATAGCAAGAGTAACCTCTACTCCAGTTCCCAGTAAGTTCCTCAGCTCCATCTGAGACCTCATCAGCCTGGCCATCTCTATCCACATCACTATCAGCATTTTGGTCAAAACCATTCAACAAGTCTCCAGAAGTTCCAAACCTTCCCTCGTGTTCCTGTCTTCTTCTGAGCCCTCCAAACTGTTTCAATCTCTGCCCATTACTCAGATCCAAAGTTACTATCATATTTTCAGGTATCTTTATAGCAATGCCCCATTTCTCTGATATGAATTTTCTGTATTAGTCTGTTCTCACATTGCTATAAATAACTACCTGAGACTGGGTAGTTTATAAAGAGAAAAGGTTTAATTGACTCACAGTTCCACAGGCTGTACAGGAGGCACAGCTGGGGAGGCCTCAGGAAACATGGTTATGGCAGAATGTGAGGTGCTAGCAAGCCTATCTTCACATGGTAACAGGAGAAAGAGAAAAGGGAGAAGTGCCACACACTTTCAAACAAAAAGAGATCTTGCAAGAACTCACTCACTGTCACAAGAACAGCAAGAGGGAAACTACCCCCATGATCCAATCACCTCCCATGAGGTCCCTTCCCCAACATTGGGAATTACAATTCAACAAGAGATTTGGGAGGGGACACAAAGCCAATCTATATCATTCCAGATTTACCCTTTTGCCTAAAACAAAAATAAATCAGAAAAAAATATATGAAACAACAGTTTTCAAGACACCAGCCATCAGACATTGAAGGACAGTAATCTCCAAGACATGGAAAACAAACCATATGAGTCTTACAATTTCCCCAACTTACTGCTTTGAGAGAATTTCTAGCCTGCAGTACAGGGAGGGAAAACTAAGCAGTACCCAGGAGACTGCCTGACTTGAGGAGATGCAGCTGAGTGTCTAGGGAAACCAAAATGACTGAGTTTATAGGGCAGAATACCAGAGAGGAGAGAGCTACACACAGAGAGAACCCCAGCAATATGCATACTGTTCAGTATGCAGTACAGTACTGATCAGTACGTGCTTATGAAGAAACTATCTGAGGCCAGTAAACGAACTATCTGAAAAGATTAGCAGAAATAGTGCTAATGCTGACACAATATTGGGAACAGTACCTGAAGATTTAACAGGCAAGAACCCTTTTTTCCTCAATTTTTTTCTTTTCTCCTTTTAGGAGCTACACAATAATGACTTGGACATTAAGAACAACTGCATATACAAGGAAAGCTAAACAGTAACTGTGCGTGTCTAGAGAAATATGCAAACCTCAGAAAAGACCTAAGAAGACCTTAAGTTTACACCTCAAGCTGATCCTTGGCATATAAGTAGCCTATGACAATGAAAACAAAAACAATTACAAAAGACGGCAAAGTTGGCCAGGTGCAGTGGCTCACACCTGTAATCCCAGCACTTTGGGAGGCTGAGGCAGGCAGATCATGAGGTCAGGAGATTGAGACAATCCTGGCTAACACAGTGAAACCCCATCTCTACTAAAAACACAAAAAATTAGCCAGGCATGGTGGTGGGCACCTGTAGTCCCAGCTACTCCAGAGGCTGAGGCAGGAGAATGGCGTGAACCTGGGAGGTGGAGTTTGCAGTGAGCTGAGATGGCACCACTGCACTCCAGCCTGGATGACAGAGTGAGGAGACTCCATCTTTAAAAAAAAAAAAAAAAAGATGGCAAGGTTTAAGAAGGGTGGAGAAACTCATTTCCACATTTACTACATTATTATATTCAAACATCCAGATTTTTAAAAAAAAAATTAAAAGGCATAAAAGAAACAGAAAAGTATGGTACATTCAAATGGAAACAAAATCAGCAGAAACTGCCTCTAAAAAGGAACTGATTATATATCTATTCAAAAACTTTAAAACAATTCTCTTTAAAAGATGCTCAAAGAACTAAAGGAAGATGTGAAAAAAAAGTCAAGAAAACTATGTATTTTCAAAATTAAAATATCAATAAAAAGAGAAAACATCAAAAGAAGCAAAAAAAAAAAAAAAAAAAAAAAACCCCAAAAAACCTAGAGCTTAAAAACACAATAACTGAAAGGAAAAATTCACTAGAAAGATCCAAGGGCATATTTAAGCAGGCAGAAGAATCTATAAACTTGAAAACAGGACAATTAATTCATTCAGTCTGAAGAAAATAAATTTTAAAATTGAAGAAAAATGAACAGAGTATAAGGGACCTGTGGGACACCATCAAGCAGACCTACATATACATTGTGAAAGTCCCAGAAGGAAAATAATGAGAAAAGGGGGAAGAGAGAATACTAGAAGAAATAATGTGTGAAATTTTCCAAATTTGATAAAAGACATAAACATCTAAGAAGCTCAACAAACTCCAAGTAAGATGAACTGAAAGACACCCACTTATTATAATCAAACTTTAGAAAGAAAGACAAAGAAAGACTCCTGAAAGCAGCAAGAGAAGTGACTTGTTGCATACAAGGGATCTTTATAAGATAATCAACAGATTTCTCATCAGAAACATTGGCTACCAGAAGGCAGTGGGCTGACAGATTCAAAGTGATAAAAGAAAATTACCTGTGAACCAAATATCCTACATGCAGTAAAACGGTACTTCAAAAATGAGGGAGAAATTAAGATATTCCCAGATAAACAAAGCTGAGGGAAGTAGTTACCACTAGATTTGCCCTGCAAGAAATGCTTAAGGGAGTCCTATAACGTGAAATGAAAGGACACTAGACAGTACCTTGAAGCTGTATGAAGAAATGAAGATCTAAATAAAGGCAAATAGAAGGGGCAATTATAAAAGCTATTATTATGACAACAACAATTTATAACTCTACTTCTTGTTTTCTATATCATTTAAGAGACTAATAAATTTTAAAAATAATTATTGGCATAAAAGCTAGTATTATTGTGACATTGGTTTGTAACTCACATTTTTATTTTCATAATTTAAAAGACTAAAGTGTTTAAAAGTATTATTGGCTGGGCATGGTCACTGACACCTGTAATCTCAAGCTGCAGGCAGATTGCTTAAGCCCAGGAATTGGAGGCCAGCCTGACAAACATGACAAAACCCTGTCTCTACAAAAAATACAAAAATTAGCTGGACATGGTGGTGCATGCCTGTAGTCCCACCTACTCAGGAAGCCAAACTGGGAGGATTGCTTGAGCCTGGGAGGTGGAGGTTGCAGTGAGTCCTGATCGTGCCACTGCACTCCAGCCTGGGTAATAGAGTGAGTTTCCATCTCAAAAAAATATATTAATTTATGTTTTAAGGGACATGATGTATAAAAATGTTAACATCATCACCTGAAAGGGGTTGGGGCAGAGATGTAAAGGGGCAAAGTTTTTGTATGTCATTGAAGTCAACCATAAATTCTAATTAGAGTATCATAACTCTAGACTGCTAAATAAATTCAAATTAGAGTACCATAACTTTAGACTGCTAAAGGCAATCCCTCTGGTAACCACAAAGAAAATAGCTATAGAATATACACAAAAGGAAATAAGAAATAAATTCAAATATTTCACTACAAAAAAATCAGTTAACCACAAAAGAAGACAGTAATGTAGAAAGTGAAGGACAAAAAAATATAAAGGCATATAGGAAACAATGAGCAAAATAACAAAAATAAGTCTGTCCTTATCAGTAAGTATTTTAAATAAATGAATTAAATTCTCCTATAGAAAAACTGGGATTGGCAAAAAAATACAGCATATGCTATATGTTGTTTATAAGAGACTCACTTTAGATTCAAAGATATAAATAAATTGAAAGTGAAAGAATAGGAAAAGCTACTCCATGTAAATAGTAACAAAAGAGAGCAGGGGCAGCTATCATAATATCAGATAAAGTTTCAATCAAAAGGTTATAAGAGACAAAGATGAACATTATATATTAATAAAAGACTCAAGATAACAAAAACATATAACAATTATAAGCATTTATATACTGAATGACAGACCATCAAAATATATGAAGTAAAAACTGACAGAACTGCAGGGAAAAATAGACAGTTCTACAATAATAGTTGAAGACTTCAATACCTCCCTCTCAATAATTGATAGAATAACCAGACAGAAGAGAATAAGAAAATAGAGGACTTAATACAATAAATCAATTACATGTAAAATATATACAGAACAATCTTTCAAATAACAGCATATATATACTTCTCAAGGGCACATGGCATATTTTACAGGATAGACCATGTATCAGGCCATAAATTAAGTCTCAATATATTTTAAAAGATAGATATCATACAAAGTATTTTGTCTGACCAAAATAGAATGAAGTCATAAAAAAACAGAGTTTGTAAAACTGAAAAATTCAACAAACTGTGAAAATTAAACAACATGCTCTTAAACACCAATGGGCCAAAGTAGAAATCACAAGGGAAATTAGAAAATACTTAGAGACAAATGAAAACAAAAACACAACATATCCAAACTTGCGGAATTTAGCCAAAGCAGTGCTAAGAGGGAAATTTATGGCTATAAATGCTTAAATTGAAAAACAAGAAATGTCTCAAATCAACAACCTAACTTTACAACTTAAGGAACTAGAAAAGAAGAACAATCTAAACACAAACTAAACTAGGTTTAGCAGAAGGATGGAAATAATAAAGATTAGAGCAGACATAAACAAAATAGAGAATAGAAAAAAAACATAAAGAAAATCAATCAAACCAAAAATTGGTTCTTTGAAAACAGCAACAAAACTGACAAACCTTTAATGAAAAATACTAATAAAAAGGGAAAGAAGACTTAAATTACTAAAGTCGGAAATGAAAGTGGTGACATTACTACCAATTATACCAAAAAAAGAATTACAAAGAGAGTATTATGAACAATTGCATAGTAACAAATTTCATAACCTAGATGAAATAAACAAATACCTATAAACACAAAGCATCTCAATACTAAATCATGCAGAAATAGAAAACCGGGCCGGGCGCGGTGGCTCAAGCCTGTAATCCCAGCACTTTGGGAGGCCGAGACGGGCGGATCATGAGGTCAGGAGATTGAGACCATCCTGGCTAACACGGTGAAACCCCCTCTCTACTAAAAAATACAAAAAACTAGCCGGGCGAGGTGGCGGGTGCCTGTAGTCCCAGCTTCTGGGAGGCTGAGGCAGCAGAATAGCATAAACCCGGGAGGCGGAGCTTGCAGTGAGCTGAGAACCGGCCACTGCACTCCAGCCCGGACGACAGAGCGAGACTCTGTCTCAAAAAAAAAAAAAAAAAAAAAAAGAAATAGAAAACCGGAATATACCTACAGAACTAGTAGGGAGACTGAATCACTAAAGAAAAAACTCCCAACAAGGAAAAGCCCTGATTCTGTTGGCTTCCCTGGTGAATTCTACCAAACATTTAAAGAACTAATACCAATACTTCTCTAACTTTCCAAGAAGAGAAAGGAATGATTCATAACTCATTCTTTGAGATGAACATTACCCGAAGTCAAACAAAGTGTCTTTTCTGGACACGACAAGAAAAGAAAACTACAGGCCAATATCCATTATGAACATCAAAGCAAAAATCCTCAACAAATTACTAGTAAACCAAATTCAGCAGCATATTAAAAGGATGATAGGCCACAACCAAATGGGTTTTATTCCTGGAATGCAAGGATGGTTCAACATACAAAAATCAATCAATGTTTCTGCTTAATTTGGCAAGACTTAAGTCAATCACTGTCATATATCACATATAGTAGAATGAAAGGAATATGTGATCTTCTCCATTGATGCCAAAAAAGCATTTGACAAAATTCAGTACCATTTTGTGATAAAAACAATAAACTAGGAATTGAAGGACACTACTTCAACAAAATAAAAGTCATTGATATGGTTTGGATTTGTGTCCCTGCCCAAATCTCATGTTAAATTGTAATCCCCAATGTTGGAGGTGGGCCCTTGTAGGAGGTGACTGGATCATGGGAGTGGTACTTCATGGGGGTGGTCCTCAATTGTTTAGCACCATGCCCTTGTTGCTGTTCTAGTGAGGGAGTTATTGTGAGATCTTGTTTAAAAGTGTGTGGCACCTCCCCATTTTCTCTCTTCCTCCTGCTCTGGCCATGTAAGATGCCTTGCTCCCCTTTTGCCTTTCACCATAATTAGAAGCTTCTTGAGGCCTCTCCAGAAGGAGGTGCCAGAATCATGTTTCCTATACAGCTTGAGGAGCCATAAGCAACCTCTTTTCTATATATAAAGAAACCTCTTTTCTTTATAAATTACCCAGTCTTAGGTATTTCTTTATAGCAATGTGAAAATGAACTAATACAGCCATATATGAAAATTCACAGTAAACATCACATTCAATGGTGAAAGACAGAAAGCTATTCCTCTAAGATGAAGAAAAAGGCAAAGATGTCTGCATTTACAACATACTACTGATAGTTCTAGCCAGAGCAATTATGCAAGGAAAAGAAATAAAAGGCATCCAAATTGTAAAGCAAGAAGTAAAATTATCTCTGTTCACAGATAACATGGTATCATTGTGGAAAACCCTAAAGATTGAATTAAAAATTATTAGAATAAATGAATTCAGCAAATTAACAGGACACAAGTCAACACACAAAAATCAGGTGAACTTCTACACACTAACAATAAGCAATTAGAAAAGAAATTACAATTCAATTCATAATAGCATCCAAAAGAATATTTAGGAATTAACCAAACAAGTTAAAGACCTACACAATGAAAACTACAAAACAGTGGTGAAATAAATTAAAGAAAACATAAATAAATGAAAACACATCCCATGTTTATGGATTGGAAGATGTAATACTGTTAAGATGCCATTACTACCTAGGGTGATCTTCAGATTCCATTCAATCTCTATCAAAACTCCAATGATGTTTTTGCAGAAACAGAAAAACCCATTTTAAAATTCACATGGAATCTCAAGGGATCCTGAATAGTAAAAGCAATAATTTAAAAGAAGAACAAGTTGGAGGACTCACACTTCCTGATTTCAAAATCTACAAAGCTACACTAATCAAAGCCATATGGTACTAACATAAAGACAGGCATATAGATCAATGGAATAGACAGCCCAGGGATAAACCCTCAAATATATGCTTAAATCATTTTTGGCAAGGGGGCCAGACCATTCAATGGGGGAATGGATGGTCTCTTCAACAAATGATGCTGAGAAAACTGGATATCTACATGCAAAAGAATGAAGTTGGACCCTTACCTAATACTATACACAAAAATTAACTCAAAATGGATCAATGACCTAAATGCAAGACCTAAAACAAAAAAAAAAAATTGAAGAAAATACAGGGCAATAGCCTGAGCACCATAACAAAACCTTGTCTCTACAAAAATACAAAAAATTAGCTGGGCATCGTGGTGTATGCCTGCAGTCCTAGCTACTCGAGAGGCTGAGGTGGGAGAATCATCTAAACCCTGGAAGTCAAGCCTATCGTGAGTCTGTGAGCCTTGATTGCACCCTGGCACTCCAGCATGGAGGACAGAGTGAGACTCTGTCAAAGAAAGAAAGAAAAGAAGAAAGAAAGGGAAGGAAGGGAAGGAAGAAAGAAAAAAGGAAAGGAAAGGAAAGGAAAGGCAAAAAGCTTCAGACATTTGATTTGGCTATGATTTCTTGCACAGGACACCAAAGGAATAGGCAACAAAAGAAAAAAATAGACAAATTGTACTTCATAAAAAATAAAAAATTTTGTGCATCAAAGACCCTAACCAAAGTGTAAAAAGGCAACCCGCAGAATAGGAGAAAATATTTGTAAATTATGTTTCTGATATGTTAAGAGATTTCTTAAAGCACCTCATATACAAAGTATCTAATGTACCAGTAATTATTTCCTTTAGTAATTGAAGGAAAAATGGAAAATACTACCTCATTTGAAGAATTTTCCTGCAAACTTGACACAGGAACAATTTCATTTGAATTAACATAATTGCTGACATTTGGAAATAGTTCTTCAAAAGATGCTTTTTGCACTGAGGACAAATCAATCTATAAAAGAACACATTATTCTTTTGTAGAAGTTAAACATTGCAGAAGCAATGATTTTTAAGTAATTAAAGAAAAGCTGAAAAATACCATCTCATTGGAAGCATTTTCCTGTAAACTTGACACAGGAACAATTTCATCTGAATACATATAATTACTGACATTTGGAAATAACTCTTCAAAAGATGCATGTTTAGAGACTAATCAATCTGTAAAATGGGTTATAACATTCTTTGACTTTAAAGTTATTTTTTAATTAGCAATTTTTCTTTGCTATGATACATTTTTTCTATTCAGTCATCCAAACATTTATCAAATGCCTACTAAATGAAATTTATCTACTCAGCAACCATACCTCCTATAATAATTTCCCCTGCCCTTCCTTTAAATGTAAACTTCCCAGCATTCTTCTCTTATCTTCTTGCCTACCATTTGAACACCAGAGATTTTTAAATCACTATCTCTAACATAGAACTGTCTCCTAACTGCCATATCCATTTTTCTATGAGGTTACTGAAATCACCACATATTTCTGTACCAAATTAAAAATTTCCAAAAAAATGACTGTTTGATTTAGAGATGATTTAAGGTATGCAGGATGCACATAGGTTATACACAAAAAAACAATACTATGCCATTTTATATCAGGAACTTTAGCATCCACATATTTTGGTATCTTTGAGAAGTCCTGGAACCAATTCCCCATGGATACTGAGGGATGACTGTATATAGTTAAGACAACTGAAAACACATGTTTAACAAAAACTTGTCAACAAATGTTTATAACAGTATTATTCATAATAGATAATAAATGGAAATAAATGCCCATAAACTGAATTGATAAACAAAATACAGTATATCTATATAATGGAATATAATTCAGTTGATATGGTTTGGCTGCGTCTCCACCCAAATATCATCTTGAATTGTAATCCCCATAATCCCCACAGGTCGAGTGAGGGACCTGGTGGGAGGTGATTGAATCATGGGGGTGGCTTTTCCCATACTGTTCTGATGATAGTGAGTTCTCCCGAGATCTGATGGTTTTATAAGGTAGATTTCCCTGCTCTTCCATGCTCTCTCTCACCTGTTGCCATGTAAGACCTGCCTCTTCCCCTTCCACCATGATTGTAAGTTTCCTGAGGCCTCCCCAGCCATGCAGAACTGTGAGCCAATAAAACCTCTTTTCTTTATAAATTATCCAGTCTTGGGTATGTCTTTATAGCAGTGTGGAAACAGACTAATACATTGGTCATAAAAAAGGAATGCAGTACCGATACCTGCTATAATATAGATGAATTTTTAAAACATTATGCTAAGTGAAAGAAACCAGGCACAAAACACCACGTTATATGATCTCATTTATATGAAATACTCAGAAAGAGCAAACCTACAGAGACAGAAACTAAATCAGTAGTTTCTTGGGACTAGAGGGTGGGATGCGGGAATGAGGACTGACTATTAATGAATGGGGTGATGAAAATGTTCTTAAATAGGATTGTGATGATAGCTGCACAATTTGTAGGTACGCTAAAAACCTCTGAATTATGCACTTTAGTAAACTGAGTTTTATAAAATGTAAATTGTACCTCAATTTTAAAAATATATTGATACTTGTAAAATAGTCACTAAATTAGTTTTGCCATGAAAAAATCATTTTGATACATTTGTTATTCATCAATACATTTTAACTCCAAATATCAACCAAGAATGAAAAAAAAATGAGATACTCATTTTCTGGAAAAAGTATTGATTTTGGGGCCACTGGAAAGACTGTCAGCAGAGTATTAACAAAACCCTTTCTTCCATCATGAGCATCTCTTGGTTAAATCTGTAACTCCTTTTCCCTAGGAACCTGATAAGTGTAAGAATGTCAGCTGTGTTACTAGGCAACGTTGCTTATGGTAAAAATAATGTCTGATGGGAAAATTGTATCTCTAGGAAAAACTATAAATGCCCTATAAATAAATAAATACTGCACTATATAAAATACTTTGGGTTTCCCTGAGTGCAGGGACATTGTAATTACACATGTCCTTTGTGGAGACCATGGACGTTATGCCTAAGTGTTGTTACAAAAAATACTGGATTTCATCTCCTTGTGCCCGAGCAGTCCCCACACTGCCATGTAAGCTGCTGCATGGACCTCTGTGAGGATTGCTCACACTGAAGAGGAACATTGGATGTTTGACTGAAGACTTGATGAGATTGGATTTGATAATGATTTCTTGGATATGACACCAAAAGAACAGGTGAGAAAAGAAAAATAAATTTTACTATGACAAAATAAAAAACATTTGTGCATCAAAGGACACTATCAACAGAGTGAAAAGGCAACCCATGGAAGGGGGCAAATTATTTGTAAATCATATGTTGGGTAATGGGTTAATATCCCAGATATATGAGGAACTCCTATGACTCAGCAATTAAAAATTCAAAAATAAACAAAGGACTTGAATATATATTTTCCCAAGAAGATATATGAATAGCTAATTAACACATTAAAAGATGCTCAATGTCATCCTTATTAGGGAAATACAAATCAAAACCACAATGAGATATCACCTCACATCCATAAGAACGACTATTACAAAAAAGAAAATAACAAGCACTGGTAAGGAAGTAGATAAACTGGAACCCTTGTGCATTTTGCTAGTGGAAATGTAAAATGGTACAGCTACTATGGAAAACAGTGTGGTGGTTCCTCAAAACGTTAAAAACAGAATTACCATATGCTCTAGCAATTCCACTTCTAGATACATACTCAAAAGAACTAAAAGCAGAGACTCAAACATATATTTGTACACCCATGTTCATACCAGCATTATTCGCAATTGTCAAAAGGCAGAAGCAACCCAATTGTCCATCAACAGATGAATGGATAAACAAAATGTTTCATATTCATACAATGGAGTATCAGTTCATCCTGAAAAATAAAATTCTGATGCATGCTGTAACATAGATGAATCTGAAGATGCCATGCTAAGTGACATAAACTAGTCACAAAGGACAAATACTGTATGGTTCCACTTATATGAGGTATCTAGAGTAGTCAAATTAATAGAAACAGAAAGTAAAATGGTGGTTTCCAGGGGCTCGGGTAGGGAGGAGCAGGAAGTTACTGTTTAATGCATACGGAATTTCAGTTTTGCAAGATGAAAAAAGTTCTAGAGATGAATAGTGGTGATGGTTGCATAATGATGTGAATGAATATACTTCAACTGAACACTTAAAAATGGTTAAAATTATAAATTTTATGTTATATATATTTCACTACAATTTTTAAAACTGAAGGGAAAAAAAAGTAAGAATCCTGGTTGTTGCTGCAGTACTCTAGTTTTTCCTTCTCTTAGCACTATATAGAGTACTTCCATTGAAAGTGTGCTTAAGCAACAGGAAAACACAGATATTATTCTCCATAGGCGATATTCCCCTGATATAAGAAAAATAGAAGAGTGGGGAGAGGAGGAGCCAGAAAACAGATACTACAAGTGTCAAATGCTAATACTTACCACCAAACCAGCTGTCTCTGAAGATGGAGTACTTGTTAAAAGGCCTCTGTTTTTCTTACCAGGAGTACTGGAATTTGCTTTCTATAAATGTTTTTATAAAATAGGGATTGAACAGCAGAAAGAAATAAAATATTTTAGTATCGTAAAACTACAATTTAAAGTTAGTTGACTAGATCATAATATACGATACTAAGAAAATCCTTAATCTGTTCATTAAATTTTAAACCATTTCACAGGAAACTAAAGAATTTTCTCACTTGAGCTAGATCAAACAACGTCCAAGAAAACTCTATATGGCATAGCAACTATATGAGAATACCTTTGTTGAAATGAATACCTTGGTTGAAATTACTATTAATTTAGAACGAAAAGCTAATTAGAGTGTTGAGTTAGGAAATGGTGCTTCAGTTATCTTTGTTAACTGCTAAGAAAGGTATTTTACTTTCAGCATTTAATTCTTAGTGTATTATGGTACTTTTTGCGGAAAGAGATTATAAGTTATTTCTGAAGCTGTGAAAATATATGTAGCAAGGATAATTGGTTTAAATATAACTTTAAATGTATATAGATACTTTCATTTATGGAACATCAAAGTTAAAGAAATTATAAAGTAGGATGTAGGCTCATTTTTTACTTCTTGAAGATACAAAGAGGCAGACAGACAGGTAGACAAAGCAAGAAAGAGTGAAAGAATCAGGAAACAGACAAGATACAAGACCTAAAAAAAGTGACAGAAAGTGAGGATGGGACGGCCAAAAGAGAGAGAGGGAGGAAGGGAGAAGAGGGGAATGGAGAGGAGATGAAGGAAGAGGTAGAGAAGAGGAGAGGAGGTAGGAGAGGAAGAATGAAAAGCAAAAGACAGAGAAGGAGAGAAAAAGAGGAAGACCAAGAGAAGGAGAGAGGAAAAAAGAGAAAGAGAAGACAGAGACCAACCCAGATTGTGAACAGAGATTGAGAGAGAGAGAGAGAGAGAGAGAGAGAGAGAGAGAGAGAGAGAGACCAAGGAAAAGAGACAGAGCTTAAGACTGAGAGAGAGAGAACATCTAGGATAGCAAAAGCAAAGAAATGGGTAGAAAGGTAGAGTAGAAAGTAAGAGTGATAGACAATCAAACAGAGACAGGCAGCTTTATTTCTAGAAATCAGTTGCCTTTTCAGCCTTTAGACTCCATGAAGCAACCATGTCCTTCTGATAAATGCTCTTTTTCAATAGGTATGTCTTGTAAGATGTCAAGTCTGGAATCTTACTTTCACTCTTTCCCTTCTGGCTTAAAAGCTCTTAAACTGATTGTTGGTACAAGACATAATCTGGAATAGTTTATTAGGAAAATTTTTGTCAGAAATGTTTATGGGCATATTTACAATAAACTGAACACATCAGCCTCTAACTTACTAGCTATATTTAATTTTGTCATTTGAACAATGAAGGTTATACTATATATAGGGACTGTGATGCAAGGGTTACAAATAATATATGTAAAGAGAACCTATGGTGTCTGGAGAGTAGGAGCTACTCAATGATGATAGTAGGAGCTACTATCATCATCACTGTGGCAGTCCTGAAGGTCCTCTGCTCAGGTTTCTTCAAAGAACCAGCTGTTCCAGCGCAAGGAGTGTAGTTAGCTGATAGCCCCCAACTACAACATCTTTAGAATATGCTTCAGCTTTCATGCTGAGGCCACCATCTCTTCAAGCAGCCCCCAGCCAATGTCTGGGCATAACAGCCCAACACAAAACTTTCGTAATAGACAGTCTTTGCTCCAGAACTCCCCATTGTTGAGAGCTTCCGTCAGATCTGCATTGAAGACTGAGGCTATCCTTGCATAATCCTGCTTCTTCCCTGCCTTCCTTTCTTAGTCATTACCCTCTGATGTTTGAACTCTTTATACTGTCCGAATATCTACTTTCCAGGGGTCTCATTTGATGTAATTGTCAACTATCAGTCCAATTTCAAAACATCAGCTTGTATGTAGCTATAAGTATATAGCTTCCCTACATTTTTTCCTAGATTTGTTTATATATATATATATTTCTAAATATTCCCAATCAGTACATATTTATAGTATTTTCAAAAAATATTAGTTAATACAAGACTAGTTCTTATCAATGCAGGTTTTGGGGACTGAGTCAGAACTAAATGGTTCTACCTGCATTGCTTTCAAAAGCAGACCTATAGTGGGAAGATGGAACCTTGACTTTTAGATAATGAGAGTTTAACTGAAAATTTGTATCTCTATGTTCAGAATCTTTTCCAGGCTGAAACAAATTCATAATCAAGATATACATTTTATAGTGCTATAAAAACATTTCCAGTGCTTCTCATATGTCCTATTATTTCAACTTGAAAAAAGATTTAAACTTAAATTATTTTCTGGAAAAAAATAACATGTCATACATTTAAGTTAAAAAATCTGCTGAAAGACAAAATAGTTTGAAATACAGGTGGAGCAGGATGGACAGTGATGCCCATCCTCCAAGGCTCGCCATACTCTTCTAGGTGGCTTTAGCCTTTGGGTAACTGTAGGACCTGGACAGAGTAGGGCAGTCTTGTCCATGGGGATGTGCCCAGTTCGATCTGAGTGTCCTCATCTGCCAGCCTCTCCTGGAGCCCCAGCCTGGCGTGCCCACTTGCCCACAGCCTCGCATGCCCAACCAGGGTGCTTCCTTGGGGCCCTTCTCATAGCTCCTTCACCAGCAGACCATGCCTCACCATCAGAGAGCTCCCACTGACCAGCCACCATGGATGCACATCTGCCTACCTACAGCTTCCACTCCCTTACAGGCCTTTCCCACCTCACTTTGCTGTCATGCACTCGCCCGAGGTCCTCTCCACTGCTTTGCTGGCCCGCAAGTGCGGATGACTATACTTCCTCTCTCCCACTGGCATATGTGTGTACATGTACCCTGCCTCTTCACCACTGCTGGCATGAGCACACCCTGCCACCACTAATGTGCGGCACTCTGCCCTGTCAATGTGGCCTGCATGTGGGTATGTACAGAATCCAGTGCCTCACTCCCACCAGCAACTGGCCACCCTGCCCCACTACCACTTCTGCTGCCACACTCAAGCTAGCATAGATCCTGCTATGCTATGCCACCGCCTGAGGAAAGGCACTGGCCAGCACTCCCCATCAGAATGCTGTGGCCAGCAGAGCAGGAACACCGGGCCCCTCCAGTGCAGCCAGTTCCTAAGCTCCTGAGACTAGAGAATAAAGCTGGGGGCTTGGTACCAGCACCCTTAGAGTTAGAGCAGGAAAACTAGGAATACTAAGCTGCCGCTTTGGCCCTCTAAAATCATCCAGAAACAAACTAAACAGACACATAGACCAATGGAATAGAATAGAGAGCCCAGAAATAAAGCTTGCACACCTACAACCATCTGATCTTTGACAAAGTTGACAAAAACAAGCAATGGGGAAAGGACTGTTTTATTCAAGAAATGGTGCTGGGACAACTGGCCAGCCATATTCAGAAGACTGAAACTGAACTCCTTCCTTATACCATATACAAAAATCAAGATGGACTAAACACTTAAATGTAAGACCTACAACTATGAAAACTCTAGGAGAAAACCAACAAAATACCATTCTGAACATGGACCCTGGCAAAGATTTCATGACTAAGATGCCAAAAGCAATTGCAACAAAAACAAAAATTGACAAATGGGACCTAATTAAACAAAAGAGCTTCTGCACAGCAAATGAAACTATCAAGACAGTAAATAGACAACCTACAAAATGGGAGAAAATATTTGCAAACTCTGCATCCGACAAAGGTCTAATATCCAGGATCTATAAGGAACTTGAGTCCATTAAAAAGTGGGCAAAGGCATAAACAGACATTATCAAAAGAAGATATATGCATGGCCAACAACTGTATGAAAAAATGCTCATCACTAATCATTAGATAAATGCAAATCAAAACCGCAATGAAATACCATCTCACACCAGTCAGAATGACTTATTAAAAAGTCAAAAACTGATAGATGCTGGCAAGATTGTGGAGAAAAGGGGAATGCTTATCCACTGCTGGTGGGAATGTAAATTAGTTCAGCCACTGTGGAAAGCAATTTGGTGATTTCTCAAAGAACTCAACACAGAAGTACCATTTGACTCAGCAATCCCATTATTGGGTATATACTCAAAGGAATATAAATCATTCTACCATAAAGATACCTGCAAACGTATGTTCACTGCAGCACTATGCACATAGCAAAGACATGGAATCAATCTAAATACCCATCAGTGGTAGACTGGATAAAGAAAATGTAAAGATATACCATGGAATACTATGCAGGTGTAAGGAAGGAGTCCAGTTTCAGTATGCTTAAGTCTTTAATCCATTTTGAGTTGATTTTGGTAGATAGTGATGATGCAGTGTGAATATGTGTTCCCATCCAAATCTCATGTTGAATTGCAATCCCCAGTGATGGAGGTGGGGCCTGGTGGGAGGTTATTGGATAATGGGGATAGATTTCTCTGGAATGGCTTTAGCACCATCCCCTTAGTGCTGTTCTCTTGATAGAGTGAGTTCTTACAAGATATGGTTGTTTAGAAGTATAGCACCTCCCCCACACCCCTCTCTCATTCCTGCTTTTGCCATATGAAGCGCCTGTTCCTGCTTTGCCTTCCACCGTGAGTAAAAGCTCCCTGAGGCCTCCCCAGAAGCAGATGCTGCCACGCTTCCTGTACAGCCTGCAAAACTGTGAGTCAATTAAATATCTTTTCTTATAAATTACCCAGTCTTAGGTGTTTTTTTTTATCACAACACAAGAACAGCCTAATAAAGGGGAGAAATAGGAGTCTAGTTTCATTCTTCTGCATGGGGATATCCAGTTTTCTGAGCATCGTTTACTTGAGAGAGTGTCCTTTCCCCAGTGTACGTTCTTGATGGCTTTGTTGAAGATCAGTTAGCTGTAAATATGTGGATTCATCCCTGGGTTCTCTATTCTTTTCCTTTGTTCTGTGTGTCATTTTTCTACCAATATCATGTTGTTTGGGTTAGTACAGCCTTGTAATATATTTTGAAGTCAGGTGGTGTAGTGCCTTGAGTTTGTTCCTTTTGTTTAGGACTGCTTTGACTATTCTGGATCTTTTTTGGTTCCATATGAATTTTAGCATTGTGTTTTCTAGTTATGTGAAAAACTACATAGCTATGTAGTTAGAGATTGCATTGAATCTACAGATTGCTTTAGGTAGTATGGTCATTTTTAATGATATGAATTCTTCTGATCGATGAGAATGGGATGTCTTTTCTCTTCAATTTCTTTCATCAGTGTTTTGTAATTTCCTTGTAGAGATCTTTCACTTCTCGGTTACATTTATTCCTAGGTTTTTTTTGTTGTTGTTTTTGTTGGTTTGTTTTGCCATTGTTGTAAATGTGATTGCCTTCTTGATTTTTTTTTCAGATATTTTATTATTGGTGTATAGAAATGCTGACTTTTGCTTGTTTGTATCCTGCGGCTTCACTGAATTTGGTTCAGTTCTAAGAGTTTTTTGTTTGTTTGTTTTTTGAGAAAGTCTTGCTCTGTTGCTCTGACTGGAGTTCAGTGGTGTGATCTCTGCTCACTGCCACCTCTGCCTCCTGGGTTCAAGCAATTCTCTGCCTCAGCCTCCCAAGCAGCTGGGATTACAGGCACCTGCCACCATGCATGGATAATTTTTTTTTTTGTATTTTTAGTAGAGATGAGGTTTCACCATCTTGGCCAGGCTGGCCTTAAACTCCTCACCTCGTGATCCACCCACCTCAGCCTCCCAAACTGCTGGGATTATAGGCGTGAGCCACCATGCCAAGCCTGTTTGGCTTTTTTTTTTTTTTTTTGAGAGTCTTGCTCTGTCACTCAGGCTGGAATGCAGTAGTACGATCTTGGCTCACTGCAACCTCTACCTCCTGGGCTCAAGTGATTCTGATGCCTCAGCCTCCAGAGTAGCTGGGATTACAGGCATGCGCCACCATGCCCAGCTAATTTTTGTATTTTTTAGCAGACATGGGGCTTTGCCATGTTGGCCAGGCTGGTCTCCAACCCTTGGCCTCAAGCGATTGCCTGCCTTGGCCTCCCAAAGTTCTGGGATTACAGGCATGAGCCACCGTGCCCAGCCCTAAGAGTTTTTTGATGGAGTCTTTTGGTTTTCTAAAAATAAGCATAGGCCAAGTGCAGTGGTTAATGCCTGTAATCCCAGCACTTTGGGAGGCCGAAGCAGGCAGATCACGAGGTCAAGAGATCGAGACCATCCTGGCCAACATGGTGAAACCCTGTTTCTACTAAAAATACAAGCATGCCTGTAGTCCCAGTTACTTGGGAGGCTGAGGTAGGAGAACTGCTTAAACCCGGGAGGTGGAGGATGCAGTGAGGCAAGATCGCGCCATTGCACTCCAGCCTGGGCGACAGAGAGAGATTCTGTCTCCAAAAAAAAAAAAATAAAGAATAATGTAATCCCCAAAGAGAGGGTCAATTAGAGTTCTTCTTTTCCAATTTGGATGCCTTTTATTCATTTTTTCTTGGCTGACTGCTCTGGCTACAACTTCCAGTACAATGTTTAATGGGCATGGGGAAGGTGGGCATCTTTGTCTTGTTCTTAGAGGCAAGGCTTTTAACTTTTCCCCCTTCAGTCTGATGTTAGCTGTGGGTTTTGTCATATATTGCCTTTATTATTTTAAGCTATGTTCTTTCTATGCCTAATTTGCTGAGAGTTTTTTTCATGAAGGGATGTTCAATTTTATCAAATGCTTTTTCTGCATCTATAAAAATAATCATAAAGTTTTTGTTCTTGGTTCTGTTAATGTGACGTATCAAATTTATTGATTTGCACAGGTTAAACCATTCTTGCATCCCTGGTATAAAACGCACTTAATCAAGGTGTTTTATCTTTTTGATGTGCTATTGGATTTAGTTTGCTAGTATTTTGTTGAGGATTTTTGTGTCTATGTTCATCATGCCTGCAGTTTTCTCTGTGCTGTTGTTGTTGTGTTCCTTGTCTGGTTTTGGAATCAGGGGAATGCTAACCTCAAAGAATGAGTTAGGGAGGATTCCCTCCTCTTCAACTTTTTGAAATAGTATGAGGAAGATTGGTATTAGTTTTTCTTTATATGTTTGGTCGAATTTGGCAGTGAATCCATCTGATCCTGGGCTTTTCTTTATTGGGAGACTTTTTATTATTGATTCAATCTCACTACTTATTATTGGTCTCTTCAGGTTTTCTATTTCTTCCTCATTCAATCTTAGTATGTTGTATGTTTCCAGGAGTTTACCCGTTTCTCTAAGTTTTCTAGTTAGTATATGGTTATTCGTAAAAGTCTCGGCTGATGTTTTCTATTTCTGTGGTATCAGTAGTAATGTCTCCTTTTTCATTCCTGATTTTGTTTATTGGGGCCTCCTCTCTTCTTTCCTTGGTTAATCTAGCTAGTGATTTATAAATTTTATCTTTTTGAACAACAAACTGTTCATTTCATTGATACTTTTTATTTTTTTAGTCTCTATTTTGTTTCTTTCTGCTCTGATCATTACTATTTCCTTCTGTTAATTTTGGGTTTTGTTTGTTCTTGCTTCTCTAATTCCTTAAAGTGCATAATTAAATTCTTTATTGGAAATCATTCTACTTTTTTTCTTACATAACATTAAATTTACATAAGCACATACTACTTTTTTGATGTAGGTATTTATTCCTATAAAGTTCCCTCTAAGCACTGCTTTTATGATATTCCATATGTTTTGGTGTTTTGTGTTTCAATTTTTATTTATTTCAAGAATTTTATTTTTAAGAGACAAGGTCTTACTTTGTCACCCAGGCTAGAGTGCAGTGGCACTATTGTAGCTCGCTGCAGTCTCAAACTTTTGGGTTCAAGTGATCCTCCTGTCCCAGACTCCTGAGTAGTTAGGACTACAGTCATGCACCACCATGCCTGGCTAATTTTTAAATTTTTTAGGAGACAACGGGGTTTCAGTATGTTGCCCAGGCTGGTCTCAAACTCCTGGCCTCAAGTGATCCTCCCACTGCAGCCTCCCAAAGTGCTGGGATTACAAGCATGAGCCATTGTTCCTGTCCTTATTTCAAGAATTTTTTAATTTCCATCTTAATTTCTTCATTGATCCAATGATCATTCAGAGGCATCTTGCTAAGTTTTCAAGTATTGTATAGTTTCCAAACTTCCTTTTGGTATTGATTTCTAATTTTATTACATTGTGGCCTGAGAAGATACTCGATATGATCTCAATTTTTTCAAGTTTGTTGAGACTTGTTTTGTGGCCTAATATATGATCTATCCTGGAGAATGTCCCATGTGTAAATGAGAAAAATGTTAGTATGTATTCTGCAGTTGTTGGCTAAAAGGTTCTGTTATGTCTGTGAGGTCCATGTGGTCTAAAGTCCAGTTTAAATCCAACATTTATGTGTTGATTTTCTGTCTAGATGATCTGTTGAGTGCTGAGTGAGTAGGGTATTGAAGTCTCCCCCATTACTGTATTGGATTCTGTCTCTCTTTAGATGTAGCAATATTTGCTTTATACATCCGAGTGCAGTACTGTTGGGTGCATATGTATTTAGTATTGTTATACTTTCTTCTAGATTGATCCTTTTATCATTATATAATGATCTTTGTCTTTTTTTTTTTTTCTTTTTCCTGTTTTTGACTTAAAGTCTCTTTTAGCTAAGTATAATTACTCCTGCTCAGTTTTGGTTTCTGCTTACATGGAATATCTTTTTCCATCTGATACAGTTTGGCTCTGTGTCCCTACCCAAATTCCATCTTGTAGCTTCCCTAATTCTCACATGTTATGGGAGGGACCCACTGGGAGATAACTTAATCATGGGGGCAGGTCTTTCCCATGCCATTCTTGTGATAGTGAATATGTCTCATGAGATCTGATGGTTTTAAAAATGAAAGTTTGCCTGCACAAGCTCTCTCTGCCTGCCACCATCTATGTAAGATGTGACTTGTCCCTCCTCGCCTTTTGCCGTAATTGTGAGGCCTCCCCAGTCATGTGGAACTGTAAGTCCATTAAACCTTTTCTTCTTCCTAATCTCAGGTATATTTTTATCAGCAACGTTAAAATGGAGTAATTCACCATTCCTTTACTTTGAGTCTCTATTTTTTCTTTACAGATAAAGTGCATTTCTTATAGGCAGCATATAGTTGAATCATGCTTTTTTAATCATTTAGCCAGTCTATATCTTTTAAATAGAGAATTTAATCCATTTACATTCAGGTTTATTATTGATATGTAATGCTTTCTTCCTGTTACATTCTTAATTGTTTTCTGATTGTTCTGTATACTCTTTGTTCCTTTCTTTTTCTCTTGTTTGTCATTGTGTTTTGGTGGTTTTCTGTAGTGGAATCATTTGAGTCCTTTCTCCTCCTCCTTTGTGTGATTGCTTTACTTGGGAGTTTTATAGTTTCATGTGTTTTCATGATAGTAACTATCATCATTTCACTCCCAGTTGTAGGACTCCCTTGAGTTTAGTAGTAATGAATTCTCTTCATATTTGATTGTCTGGGAAATATTTTATTTCTCCTTCATTGATGAAGAACAATTTTGCTGTATATAGTATCCTTGGCTGGCAGATTTGTTCTTTCAGCACTTTGAATATATCATATCATTCTTTCCTGGCCTGTAAGGCTTCTGCTGAGAGAGTCTGCTGTTAGTCTAATGGGGTTTCTTTTATAACTAGAAACTTTTCTCCTGCTGCTTTTAGAATTCTCTGTCTTTCACTTAGACAGTTGGACTAGAATATGCCATGGATAAGACATTTTTATGTTGTATCTGGGAAATCACTGAGCCTCCTGTATCTGGATGCCTAAATCTCTTGTTAGACTTGGGAATTTTTCATCTATTATTTCATTAAATAGGTTTGCAAACCCTTTCATTTTCTCTTTGCCCTCAGGGATATCGATATTTCAAATATTTGGCCACTTGATAATGTTCCATAGTCACAAAGGCATTGCTCATTCTTGCTAATTTTTTCTTTATTTTTGCCTAACTGGGTTATGTCAAAAGAACTGTCTTCAAGTTTTGAGATTCTTTCCTCTGTTTGATTTAGTGTGTTGTTGAGTCTTTTGAGTGTATTTTGTATTTCATTCAATGAAACCTTCAGTTCCAGAATTTCTGTTTGGTTCTTTTTTCAATAATATCCATCTCTTCGGTAAATTTCTCATGTGTATCCTGAATTTTGTTTCTGATTTCTTTGTATTGATTTTTGGAATTCTCTTGCATCTCACTAGGCTTCTTTAGTATCAAAATTCAAAATTTGGAATTCTTTTTCCTGGATTTTGTGATTTTTTTTTTTTTTTTTTTTAGACAGAGTCTCGCTCTGATGCCCAGCCTGCAGTGCAGTGGCACAATCTCTGTTCACTGCAAGCTCCGCCTCCCGGGTTCATGCCATTCTCCTGCCTCAGCCTCCTGAGTAGCTGGGACTACAGGCACCTGCCACCATGCCTGGCTAATTTTTTGTATTTTTAGTAGAGATGGGGTTTCACCATGTTAGCCAGGATGGTCTCGATCTCCTGACCTCGTGACCCGCCTGCCTCAGCCTCCCAAAGTGCTAGGATTACAGGCATGAGCCACTGCGCCCAGCCATGAATTTCTTTTGCATTAGGATCTGTTGCTGGAGAAATTATTGTGTACCTTTGCAGGTTCGTATTTCCTTGCTTTTTCATGTTTCCTGTGTCCTTACATTGATATCTGTGCATCTGGTGTCACAGCTGCTTTTTCCAATTTTTTTGAATTTGCTTTCATCGGGGGCACATTTTTCTGAAGATGTGTATATGGTGTTGGTAGGCTAGAGCACATTTGCTCTGATTCTGGGCATATGCAGTATTATTGTCTTTGTATGATTTCTCTGGCTGTAAACAGCATCAGTGGTATCTGTGATTTCCTTGGTGGCTTAGCATGTGGTTGTTAGTGGAGGCTATGATGAAGTTTTGCTGGGTCCTGGGATGCCAAGTAGACTGGTCTTCAGGTCTCAATGGTGGCAGTGGTATGTTAAGCATGCCTGTCCTTGGGCCCCAAGGCAGCATACCCTGGCACTGGTGTTAGTGGATCCAGGTAGCCAATTCTTGGGCCTCTGGGTGGCTTGCTTGTGTGCCAGGAATGGCAGCAGTAGGCTGTGTAGGTGGGTGAATTCTAGAGTCCTTGTGGAGTGTGCATGGCATGGTCAATGGCAGTAGCAGTGATAGGAAAATCCACTGGAACTCAGTCAACTGTGTTGGTGTTGGCATGGCTACGATGGGTTGGGCAGGCCAGTTTCCAGATCTGTAAGTGGCACATGCTGATGAATGCCAGCTGTGATGGTAGTGGCAGGTTGATTGGACCTGATCTCAGACCCTGGGAAGAGTGCTTAGGTGCAACCAATGGTGTACTGGGCTGGGTGATCCTCAGACCTCTGGATAGCGTCCTTGGGTACTAGGGGAGGTAGAGCCAAGATAGGTTGTGCCCTTAGGCCCCCTCATGGTGTGTAAAGATGCTGGCTGTGGCATGCAGGGGCAGAATGACCCTGTGATCACTGGCAGAATGCTCAGGTGGAGACAGCAGCAGCTGTGCTATGGCCCTGCAACTGGGAAGAGTGGAGTTGCTTCCTCTGGGAATAGTCATAGGCAGGAAACTGAAAGGGATGGGCTTCATCTGAGCCTTGGCCTAGAGCAGGCAGTGGAATTTGTCTTTGGAGTGTGTGAGAATGCACAGTTGCCCCTCTGTGGGGGTGTGGGAATAGGATTGCTGTCTGTGGCTGCCTCTTCAGCCCCAGGAGGGAGGGAAGGTGAGAGAGTGGGGGAGAATTCATGGAACTGACAGTATGCATGGAAGCAGGAGAAGGACAGGTAATCATGAGGAAGTGAAGAAAAGAAAATGTAGAAAGGATGGGGAATATTTTTTATTGCTTTTGGCTAAAGAAGTGAAATTCAGGCCAAGTTCAATTAGATCTCTATCTAGTTGCCTATTGAGTTAAATTTAACTATCCTGTCTTCCTCCCTTCCTTCATTCCCATTAGTCCTCAACAATGACACAGTATATCTCATCTTAAAAGAAAAAGCTTCCTATAACCCTGCATATTCATCCAGTTACCATTATTTTTCTCTATTTCCCTTCAGAGTCAAGCTCTATAAATAACTGTTACTTCCTCACTTTCCATGGTCTTCAACCTGTTCTAATCTGGTTTGCCTCTCTTTAGTCTGCTAAACTTTTTCCTACCAAAGTCACCAGTTTCCTTCATGATTCCAAATTCAACTGACTTTTTAAAAAAATTAATGAATTTTATCTTTTAGGTCAGTTTTGGGTTCACAGCAAACTTGAGCAGAAAGTATAGACTTCTCATATATCCCCAGTCGCCATACATGTAAAACCTCCCCTGCTATCAAGATCCTATACAATAGTGGTATATTTACTATAATCGATGAACCTACACTAACACATCATTATCTTAAAAGGCCACAGTTTACCTGAGGGTTGGGTTCAGTCTTGGTGTTGTATATTCTGTGGGTTTTGACAAACGTATAATGAGATGTACCCACCATTCTAATATCACACAAAGTAGTTTCCCAGTCTTAAAATTCCTCTGTAATCTACCTATTCATTCATCCCTTCCTCCTAACCTCTGGCAACCACCAATCTTGTTATTGTCAACATAGTTTTGCTTTTCCAGAACATCATATAGTTGGAATCACACAGTATGTAGCCTTTACAAAGTCACTTCTTTCACTTAGTAATATTAATTTAAGTTTCCTCCATGTCTTTTAATTGCTGGATACCTAATTCCTTTTTAGTGCTAAATAATATTCCATTGTCTTGATATACCACAGTTTATCTATGTATTCACCTACTGAAGAACATTTTCATTGCTTCCAAGTTTTGGCAATTATGAATGCAGTTGCTATAAATATTCAGGTGCATTTTTTGTGTGGATATAATTTTTCAATTCATTTGCATAAACACTAAGGAATGTAATTGCTGGATCATATATAAGAGTATGTTTAGTTTTTAAAAATCACCAAACCATTTTCCAAAGTGACTGTATCATTTTGCATTCTCAGCAGCAAAGAATGAGATTTCCTGTTGCTTCACATCCTCACCAGCATTTGGTGGTGTCAGTGTTTTGGATTTTGACCATTCTAATAGGTGTGTAGTAATAACTCGCTGTTGCTGTTTTTGATTTTTTTGAAACAGAGTCTCACTCTGTTGCCCAGGCTGGAGTGCAGTGGCATGATCAGAGCTCACTGCAGCTTCGACCTTCCAAGTTCAGGTGATCCTCCTACCTTCACTTCCAGAGTAGTTATGACTACAGGCCTGCACCACCATGCCAGGCTAATTTTTTTTTTTTGTATTTTTTGTAGAGACAGGGTTTTGCCATGTTGCCCAGGCTGGTCTTGAATCCTGGGCTCAAGCAATCCACTTGCCTCAGTCCCCCAAAATGTTGGGATTACAGGCATGAGTCACAGCACCCAGCCACTCACTGTTGTTTTAATTTGCAATTGCAATTGCCTAATGACGTAAGATGTTGAACAACTTTTCATAAACTATTGCCATTTGTATATCTTCCTTTGTGAGGTATCTGTTCAAGTTTTTGGCCCATTTTTCATTGGGTTTTCCTTTTTCTTATTCTTGAGGGTTTTTGCTTGATTGGGTTTTTTTGTTGTTGTTTTTGTTTTTTGAGACAGGATATCACTCTGTTACCCAGGCAGCAGTGTGCAGAGGTGTGGTCAGGGCTCACTGCAGCCTTAACCTCCCAGACTCATGTGATCCTCCCATCTCAGCCTCACGACAGGGATTGTCTCTATAAAAAAATACAAAATGTTGTCCAGGCTTGTCTCAAATCCGTGGGCTCAAATGATCTGCCTGCCTTGGCCTCCCAAAGTGCCAGGCTTACAGGCATGAGCCACCATGCCTGGCCCTTATTGTTGAGTTTTAAGGCTTGTCTATGTTGGTTGAAAATCTTTTATCAGATATGTCTTTTGCAAATACTGTCTCCCAGTCTGTGGCTTGTTATCTCATTATCTTGACATTGTCCTTCATACAGCAGAAGTTTTTTATTTTAATTAAGTCCAGGTTATCAATTATTTCTTTTATAATTGTGCCTTTAGTATTCTATCTAAAAAGTAATCACCATACTCAAGGTCACCTAGATTTTATCCTATGTTATTTTCTAGAAAGTTTTATAGTTTTGCATTTTACATTTAGGTCTATGACCCATTTTGATTAATTCTTGTGAAGGGTATAAGGTCTGTGTCTAGGTTCATGTTTTTGCATTTGGGGGTCCAGTTATTCAAGCACCATGTGTAGAAAATACCAACTTTTTTCCATTATATTGCCTTTGCTCCTTTGTCAAAGATCAGTTGACTATATTTATATGGGTCTATTTCTGGGTTCTCTCTCTATTCTGTTCCATTGATCTGTTTGTTTATTCTTTTACCAAACCCACACTGTCTTGATCACTATAGCTTTACAGTAGTCTTAAACACAGGTAGTATCAGTCCTTTGACTTTTTCTCCTTCAATATTGAGTTGGCTATTCTGTATCTTTTCCCTCTCTATATAAACTTTAGAACCAGTTTGTCTGCCACACAGGTCCCCCAGCAGGTTAGGTTCTGGAAAAATACTTTCTCCTGAGGCCAGGCCTTCTTACAAAAAAAAAAAAAAAAAAAACCTGAATGTTCTAGCATTCTGTTTCAAATAGTTCCTTTCTCCTCCCACTGCTAGAAGCATGAGAGGATTTTACTCTAACATTTACTGTGAAGACCTGATGGTAGAGCTCCTGGAAGTAAAACTCACAAAAGGGGCAGGGGGACCACCTAGGACTCTCAGATTTGTCCATATTGAGCCTCTAGCAATTCATCAACACTGTTTAGGTTTTTCTGTCCTGGCAATGGTTCCCATGGAGGTTTCTGTTCATGGGTTTCTGTTTTGGTAGGTTGTGATTCTCTGTATCCTCCTGTCTGTCTCTCTAGTATTTGGTGCAGCAGTTTTCTCTATGACCTTACTTCTCTGACAGACCCAAGAAAAACTGGTGACTTTTCAATTTGTTCAGCACTTTACTTGTTGTTAGGACAAAGTGACAACTTCTAAGATTCTTACATTGCTGCACTGGAAACTGGAAATCCTACAATTGACTTTTAAATTCCTTCCTAACACAAGAAACAATAAATTCTTGAGATAGTGGATATCCCATTTACCCTGATTTGATTATTATGCATTGTGTGCCTTTATCAAAACATCACATGTACCCCATAAAGACATACAGCTATTATGTACTCATAATAAATATTTTAATGTAAATAATCAAAACAACATAGACACACACACAAAAAAAATTCTTTATAATACTGCACCTTCAAACAGCATTCAACACTGTTGATCATTCCCCCTTTTGTGGGTGAAATGATTTCCTCTCTTGATTTCTGTGATACTACATTCTGTTTATTTTTCTCCTCTTCTCCACCACTCTTCCTTTTGTACGTGACTATGAAGTTTTCCAGGGATTGACCTGGGACCACTTCTCTTCCTTACTCTATAGATACTATTTCCTAGGAGATGTCACCCATTACCATAACTTTAAAAAAATTTATAATATAGTACATCTGTTCCCCTGACCTCCAGATTTATAGCCAATGGCCTTCTCAACATTTCCATCTTCATGCATCCTCAGAACTCCTGTCTTTCCTATCACAGTAATTAGCGTCTTTATCCACTAAAGAAGCTCAAAACGGAAACCTAGAAGTCTTTCTTAACATTTCTTATTCCTTCATCATTTGTATCCAATCTATCAACTCTACAGGCAAAATTATCTTGAATACATGGGTATTTCTTGATCTCTCCTAACAAACACCCTAGTCAAAGCCACCACTATCTTTCACCAAAAATCTTTGTAACTTTGTAACTCCCTACTAATGGTTCTCCCTAGTCACCCTCTTGCCCCTTTTCTATTGGTTCCCTAATTCCTTACAGTGACAATCTAGTGTAGTAGAAAGAGTATAGGCTTTAGATCCGGAAAGACCTGCCACAACCTCCTCAAAAAACTGGTGAAAATCTAAACCTCAGTTTTCTCAGCTATAAAATAAGTAAAACAAACAAGCAAACAAACAAAAACTAACTACTAACCTGCCTGGAAGGATATAAAGAAAATATATAATTAATGAAAAGTCACTCAAAAAGTAGCTCTTGCTACATACAAAATAAAGTCCAAAATTTCCCCCAGAGACCTCCAGATTCCAGCTGGGCATGAACTCCAACCTTGGTGACAGAATGAGACCCCATTTCTTTTCTTTTTTTTTTTTGGAGATGGAGTCTCGCTCTGTCGCCCAGGCTGGAGTGCAGTGGTGCCATCCTGGGTTCATGCCATTCTCCTGCCTCAGTCTCCCGAGTAGCTAGGACTGCAGGCACCCACCACCATGCCCAGCTAATTTTTTGTATTTTTAGTAGAGATGGGGTTTCACCGTGTTAGCCAGGATGGTCTTGATCTCCTGACCTCGTGATCCTCCCGCCTCGGCCTGCCAAAGTGCTGGGATTACAGGCATGAGCCACCATGCCCGGCCAAGACCCCATTTCTTTAAGAAAAGAAAAAAGTAAATTTAAACTGTTTGTTAAAAGTAAATTATTTATTAATGAAATTTATTATGATTTATGCAGTTATTCTGCTTCAATACTTGCTTTTTTCTTTGTTTTATCAGGGATTGAAGGGCAAGTTTTCTCAGCAAGTAAAATCTCACAAGCTGCATTATCTATAAATAAAAACATAGTTTAGTATTCTACTTATTTCATCTATCATTAACTATGTGTCTAAAGGACAAGAGAATTCAAATTTGACAAAACAATATTTTAAAAACCCCTGATTTTAATGACTGCACCTTTGTCAACAATTAAACAAGAAAAATGAATGTATGTTGAATAATAAAAACATCCTTATCTTAAGAGCTCCAGGTTTCACAGAAGCAAATAAAATATATATAAAATATTTTCTTTTCAGTTAGTAGGGAAAGTTGCATGTGATTATAATTCTTCATTCATTATCCTACCATTTCCACTCTCCACATTTTCAAGCTCTTTTTCTACTACAATTTTTTCTTTTTTCTTTTTTTAAATTTCAATAGCTTTAGGGGTACAAGTGGTTTTTGGTTATATGAAAAAATTATACAGTGGCGAAGTCTCGGCTTTTAGTGTACCTGTTTACTGCAACTTTTCTATCAGCATTTTAAACATTCTCAAGCCTCTCTCATCAAAAACTTTCCTTGTACCTCATATCCACCTCCTGCTACAGCCCCTATATCTCTTCTTGCCCACAGGCAAATTTCTTAAAAGATCTTCCATGTATACTAACTTTATTTCCTCTCCTCCTATTTACTTCCAAATCCAAAGTATCCAGTTGCACTTCCACCAATATCAGCAGAGACCTTTCCTGTCCTACCTCACTGGACCTTACTACAACAGGCTGGAACACTTCTAACCTGGCTCCTTTTTATATCTCTTCTTCAGTCTTGAGTCTTCCCTTTTCCCCTCTCTGGACTCAATCCAAGCAACAAATATTTATTGAGTGTCTGCTATGTGCCAATTTTGCCTATCATATGCATTTAAAGTTGCATATTCAGCTTTCCTTTCCTTTTTTTTTTGAGATGGAATCTGTTCCTCATGCTGGAGGGCAGTGGTGCGATCTGTGCTCACTGCAAACTCCACCTCTCAGGTCAAGCAATTCTCCTGCCTCATCCTCCCAAGTAGCTGAGATTATAGGCACACACCACCACACCCAGCTTATAGATATATAATTTTTTTTTTGAGACAGAGTTTCGCTCTTTGTGGCCCAGGCTGGAGTACAGTGTCATGATCTAGGCTCACTGCAACTCCACCTCCCGGGTTCAAGTGATTCTCCTGTCTCCCTCCCGAGTAGCTGGGATTATAGGTGCCTGACGCCACGCCCGGCTATTTTTTTTATTTTTTAATTTTTTAGTAGAGACAGGGTTTCACCATGTTGGCCAGGCTGGTCTCAAACTCCTGACCTCAGGTGATCTGCCCACCTCAGCCTCCCAAAGTGTTGGGATTACAGGCGTGAGCCACTACGCCTGGCCTATTTTTTTTTTTTTTTTTTTTTTAAGTAGACACGGGCTCTCACCATGTTGGCCAGGCTGGTCTCGAACTCCTGACCTCAAGTGATCTGCCTGCCTCAGCCTCCCAAAGTACTGGGATTACAGGTGTAAACCACCATGCCCGGTTCAGCTTTTCTTTATTCTTAACAATACTACCTTGAATTAAGGCACCAAAAGATTTTCTTTAGGTTTCAATAGCATTTCAATTCACCTCCCTCAGCGGTCCATTATCCTTTTATACTTAAAATGCAAATATTATTTGCCTAAAACTCTTCAAAGCCTTTCCACTGCCCCCAAGTTAAACTCAAGCTCCTTAATTTACCATTACAAAGTCCTTCTTTTTATGATCTGTGTATTTCTTAAGTATTCCTCAGCCTCACTACCGAGGTTAATAGGGTTGCCAGATAAAATACACTATGCCCAGTTAAATGTGAATTTCAAATTAACACTGAATAATATTTTAGTATATCACATTTAATAGCACAAGCATAAGCAACATTTAGGACATACTTATCTTAAAAATTATTTGCTGTTTATTAGAATTCAAATTTAACTGGGTATTCTGTAACTTTATTTGCTAAATCTGTTAATGCTAGAGACTAATCACTCCTGCTGTATGGATCTTTGAGGGTAAGAAGCAGCAGGTAGGTTTGAGAGCTCTGTAGGAGATAAAACTAATACCAAGATTTGGAAATAGATTAGATATTAGCCTGAGAAATGACAAAAAAGGAAGCGTTAAGGATGACCCTCAGGTTTCTGGTTTGCTAAACCACATCTGTTAACCAACCTGGAGGACAATAATGTAGGACCAGGTTAGGTCTTGGCTGTGACAATTCTTAGTCCTCAATCCTCATTTGATTTCATAATCTTGATAACTTTTGTCATAGCTGGGATTATTCCTTCCTTAAAACACTCTCCTCTCCTGGCTTCATCATTCTTTTCCTACTACAGCACGAGCCTTTAGGTCTCAGTTTTGTTTTGTTTTTTATTTTTTTGCTGGATATTTCTCCCTTTTCCTACCTCTAAATGTTGGAGTGTCCCATTTCCATTCACTGTGTATGCTTTTTAAAAATTATTTTTACCTCCTACATGATTTCATTTAATACTATGGCTTCAAAACATCTCTTTGCTGGCTCCAAGTATGTATCCATAGCCCTAGCCTCTGGTCTGGAGTTCTCCAGACTCCTGCATCATAAACTGCCTTCATGACATCTCCACTTGAAAGCTAATAAGCCTTTCAGTTTTTAAATATTTTGTTGAAGTATACCACATATATAATAGCAGTCACAATCTTGGTATATATGTATTCATCCATGTATCTACCACCCAGATCAAGATACAAAATATTTCCAGCACCTGAGAAGTTTTCTATGTTTTCTTTCCTTGTTGGCACCCTTTTTCCAAAGACTATCACTGTTTTGACATATCACCCAGAATAGTTTTGCCTGTTCTTGAACTTTATATATATGAAATTATATAGTATATACATGTTCTGTCGGCGTTCTTTCACAAAACATTATGTGTATGCGCTGACAGATCAAATTTAATATGTCCAAAAAAATTCTCTTAACCATTCTCCCAACTTGGTCTGCCCTACAGTGCTCCCATCTTAATAAATGGTATCATCATTCATCTGATTTCTCAAGAATGTAATACTCATCCTTGACTTCTATTTTTTCTCTTACCTAATATCCAGGATAATCACAGATTCCTGGTATATCTGCCTTTAAAATATACTCCAAATCAGACCACTGCTACTATCATGGTTTAAAACACTATTATCTGATCACTGTAATAGTTTAATAAGGTCTCCTTGCTTCCACTCTTGCCCTCGTAGTCTATTCTCCACATAACAGCCAAAATGATAATTCTAAAATATATAATCTGAGTCTTTGGAACATAGAAACTACCACCTCTTAGAACCTTAGGACCACAGATGCACTGGACCCAGACACAAAGAACTCAAGGGCTCTTGAAAGCTTGGAGTTTCTCCATTTTAGAGCTTGCTCCTCTGGAGTGATGGATAAAGCAGAAAGAATAGGTGAAACACAGTAGTTTCTCAGATTTATATTTAGATTATTTTCCATCTTGCTACAACATATATGAATATCCTAAAATGGTAATGTCAAGTGTTGTAGCTACTGACCTATGGGATTATTTAAATTCATTTAAAATGAAATAAAATGTGAAATAAAAAATATATATCTGATCATGTCATCCCTCTCCTCTAAGATGATCTAAGATGTATTTCTCAGTATATTTAGAATAAAATCCATAGTCCTTACAATAGTATTCAAGGCTCTACTTTGTACAACCTGGTTAGCTCTCTGACCACAATTTCAACCATTCATCTTCCTACTCACTGTGCTCCAGCCACAATGACCTCTTTTCTCTTCCTCAAACATGCCAAGCACATTCCCATCTCATGGTCTTTTCATGTATTGCTCCCTTTGCCTGGCATGCTCTGCCTCCCAGGTTTCCACAAGTCTGACTCTCTAACTTTATTCAGGCTCTCACCTCCTCAGAGAGGCCTATCCTGATTGCTCTATCTAAAATAGCACGCTTGGTTACACCTCTTTAGCCTACCTTATATTCCTTAGTTACTGTTATTTCTACTTCACATTATATATTTATTTATCTGTTTATTATCTTTTTTTCCACTATGTAACATTTGTTCTATTAGGGCAAGGATACTGTCATGTTTCCCAGTAACTAAAACAGTCAGTGTCATACTTAGGTGTTTAATAAATATTTGCTGAATGAACTAAATTAATGAACACTAAATTGAGATGCCTCTAAAATATCCAAGAGGAGATATCTAGAAGGCAGCTTCATATAATGGTCTTAACCTCGGAAGAGGAAAGTCTAGGTTAAGAGAAAACCTGGAAATCCTGCCTATTACATGACACCTATACATATCAGGCAGAAGATAAAAAGAGATTAGAATCTAGGAACTAACTTTGAAAAACTCCCACATTTAATGACTGATGTTGGCAATTAAGATTGCAAGTCTGAACAGGAGTTGCTTGAGAAGTACTTTCTTGTTTATTTATTTATCACTATTACTAGACTATACAATCTGTGACAGCAAGAAAATAGCCATTTCTGAATTTCTTAACACTTAATAGAAGAGCCTGGCACACAACTGAAACACAGCTGGATTTCTTGAATTAAGAAATGTGTAAGGAAGAACAAAGCAAGATGGCTGAATAGAAGACTCCACTGATCATTGCCCCTACAAGGACACCAATTTAACAACTATCTACACAGAAAAAGCACAAAATTCAGGTGAGCACTCATAGTATCTGGTTTTAAGTTCATGTTGCTAAAGAGGCACTGGAAAAGGTTAAGAAAGACAGTCTTAAATCACCAACACCACACCTCCTTCATCCCCCGGCAGCAGCCCTGTGGCGTGTATAGAGAATCTGTGCATTTGGAAGGAGAATACAGGGATTGTGAGACATCGCACTGAACTTAATGCTGCCCTGTCAAGCGGAAGGCAAACCTGGCTGAACTCAGCTGGTGCCCACCCAGACCTAGCCAAAGGGAAATTGCCCATTCCAACAGTCAGAACTTGAGTTCCAGCAAGCCTTGCCACTATGGAATAAAATGCTCTGGGGCCCTAAATAAACTTGAAAGGCTAGGCTACAAGGACTGCAACTCCCAGGCGAGTCCTAGTGCTGAACTGGGCTCAGAGCCAGTGGACTTGGGGCAGCGGGGTGGGCGGGGGGAGGGGATGTGACCTACTGAGACACTAGCCAGGGCAGCTAAAGGAGTGCTTATGCCACCCTCTCACAACCCCAGGCTGCACAGCTCATGGCTCCAAAAGAGACCCCTTTCATCGGCAATAGCCAGGTATTAGTTACAATGAGTCTTGGGTGAGAACCAGGGCTATGCTGGCTTTAGTTCTGACCAAGTGCAGTTCCAGTATTGGGAACTGGAGGCCACAGAGGTGCTTGTGTTACCCCATCCCCAGCTGCAGGCAGCTCAGAACTGAGAGAGAGAGAGAGAAAGAGAGAAAGAGAGAGAGAGAGAGAGAAAGAGAGAAAGAAAGAGTCTCTGCCTGGTAATCCAGATAATTCTTCCAGATGCTATCCAAGACCACCAAGGTGGTACCTCCATAAGTCTTCAAGAACTACAGTGTTACTGGGCTTTGGGTGCCCCCTAATGAAGATACAGTTTAGATCACAACACCCAAGTCCTTTCAAATACCTGGAAAGCCTTCCTAAGAAGGACAAGTACAAACAAGCCCAGAATGCAAAAATTACAAGAAATAGCTAACTCCTCAGTGTCCAGACACCAACAAACATGTACCCAGCATCAGTACTATCCAGGAAAACATGACAGCTCAGTCACAGAGGGGTAGCGCACCAACGAGGTTCACTGAATGAACCAAGTAAAGCACCAGGGACCAATCCTGGAGAAACAGAGATATATGACCTTTTAGACAGAGAATTCAAAATAGCTGTTTTGAGGAAATTCAAAGAAATTTAAAATAACACAGAGAAGAATTCTGTCTTGTAAATGTAACAAAGAAATTTAAATAACTAAAAAGAAATAAGAAGTAATGGAGTTGAAAAATGCAATTGACACATTGAAGAATCCATCAGAGCCTTTTAATGGCAGAATTGATCTGGCAGAAGAAAGCATTAGTGAGCTTGAAGACAGGTTATTTAAAAATATATAGAGAAGACCAAAGAAAAAAGAATAAAAAACAATGAAGCATGTTTACAAGATCTAGAAAATAGCTTCAAAAGGGCAAATCTAAGGGTTATTGGCCTTAAAGAGGAGGTAGAGAAAAAGACAGGGGTAGAAAGTTTATTCAAAGGGATAACAACACCAAATTTCCCAAATCTAGAGAAAGGTATCAATATCAAGTACAAGAAGGTTATAGAACACCAAGAATATTTAACCCAAAGACTACTTCAAGGCATTTAATAATTAAGCTCTGAAAGTTCAAGGATAAAGAAAAGATCTTAAGAGCAGCAAGAAAAAAGAAACAACATACAATGGAGCTTCACTAGGAGCAGACTTTTCAGTGGAAAACTTACACTCCAGGGGAGAATAGCATGACATATTTAAAGTGCTGAAGGAAAACAACTTCTACCCTACAATAGTATATCAGGCAAAAAATATCCTTTAAGCACCAAGGAGAAACACAGACCTTCCCAGACAAACAAAAACTGAGGGATTTCATGAGTGCCAGACCTGTCCTATAAGAAATTCTAAAAGGGGTACTTCATTTACAAAGAAAAGGACATTAATGAGCAATAAGAAATCATGTGAAGGTACAAAACTCATAGGTAATAAGTTCACAGAAAAACACAAAGTACTATAACAGTGTAATTGTGGTGTGTAAACTCTTTTTTATTTTTTATTTTTTTATTATACTTTAAGTTCTAGGGTACATATGCACAACATGCAGGTTTGTTACATAGGTGTGCATGTGCCATGTTGGTTTGCTGCACCTATTAACTCATCATTTACATTAGGTATTTCTCCTAATGCTATCCCTCCCCTAGCTCCCCACCCCCTGACAAGCCCCAGTGTATGTTGTTCCCCATGTGTCCATGCATTCTCATTGTTCAATTCCCACCTATGGGTGAGAACATGTGGTATCTGGTTTTCTCTCCTTGTGATGTTCCCCATGTATACATGCGTTATCATTGTTCAGTTCCCACCTATGGGTGAGAACATGTGGTATCTGGTTTTCTCTCCTTGTGATAGTTTGCTGAGAATGATGGTTTTCAGCTTCATCCATCTTCCTGCAAAAGACATGAACTCATCCTTTTTCATGGCTGCATAGTATTCCATGGTATATATGTGCCACATTTTCTTAATCCAGTCTATCATTGATGAACATTTGGGCTTGTTCCAAGTCTTTGTTATTGTGAAAAGTGCTGCAATAAACATACGTGTGCATGTGTCTTTATGGTAGCATGATTTATAATCATTTGGGTATATATCCAGTAATGGGATCACTGGGTCAAATGGTATTTCTAGTTCTAGATCCTTGAGGAATTGCCACACTGTCTTCCACAATGGTTGAACTAATTTACACTCCCACCAACAGCGTAAAAGCATTCCTATTTCTCCACATCCTCTCTAGCATCGGTTGCTTCCTGACTTTTTAATGATCACCATTCTAACTGGAGTGAGATGGTATCTCATTGTGGTTTTGATTTGCATTTCTCTGATGACCAGTGATGATGAGCATTATTTCATGTGTCTGTTGGTTGCATAAAGGTCTTCTTTTGGGAAGTGTCTGTTCATATCCTTTGCCCATTTCTTGATGGTTTTTTTTTCTTGTAAATTTATTTAAGTTCCTTATAGATTCTGGATATTAGCGCTTTGTCAGATGGGTAGATTGCAAACATTTTCTCCCATTCTGTAGATTGCCTGCTGACTCTGATGGTAGTTTCTTTTGCTGTGCAGAAGCTCTTTAGTTTAATTAGATCCCATTTGTCTATCTTGGCTTTTGTTGCCATTGCTTTTGGTGTCTTAGTCATGAAGTCTTTGCTCATGTCTGTGTCATGAATGGTATTGCCGAGGTTTTCTTCTAAGGTTCTTATGGTTTTAGGTCTAACATTTAAATCTTTAATCCATTTTGAATTAATTTTTGTATAAGGTGGAAGGAAGGGATCCAGTTTCAGCTTTCTACATATGGCTAGCCAGTTTTACCAGCACCATTTATTAAAT
>NW_012116422.1:740923-751044 GCF_000951035.1 Colobus angolensis palliatus
TTTCAGAAGGAATGGTACCAGCTCCTCTTTGTACCTCTGGTAGAATTTGGCTGTGAATCTCTCTGGTCCTGGGCATTTTTTGGTTGGTAGGATATTAATTATTGCCTTAATTTCAGAGCCTGTTATTAGTCTATTCAGAGATTCAACTTCTTCCTGATTTAGTCTTGGGAGGGTGTATGTGTCCAGGAATTTATCTATTTCTTCTAGATCTTCTAGTTTATTTGCATAGAGGTGTTTATAGTATTCTCTGATGGTAGTTTGTATTTCTGTGGAATTGGTAGTGATATCCCCTTTATCATTTTTTATTGCATCTATTTGATTCTTCTCTCTTTTCTACTTTATTAGTCTTGCTGGCGGTCTATCAATTTTGTTGATCTTTTCAAAAAGCAGCTCCTGGATTCATTGATTTTTGAAGGGCTTTTGTGTCTCTATCTCCTTCAGTTCTGCTCTGATCTTAGTTATTTCTTGCCTTCTGCTAGCTTTTGAATTTGCTTGCTCTTGCTTCTCTAGTTCTTTAAATTGTGATGTTAGGGTGTCAGTTTTGGATCTTTCCCGCTTCCTTTTGTGGGCATTTAGTACTATAAGTTGCCCTCTACATACTGCTTTAGCTGTGTCCCAGAGATTCTGGTATGTTGTATCTTTGTTCTCATTAGTTTCAAAGAACATCTTTATTTCTGCCTTCATTTCGTTATTTACCCAGTAGTCATTCAGGAGCAGGTTGTTCAGTTTCCATGTAGTTGTATGGTTTTGAGTGAGTTTCTTAATCCTAAGTTCTAATTTGATTGCACTGTGGTCTGAGAGATCGTTTGTGTGATTTCTGTTCTTTTACATTTGCTGAGGAGTGCTTTACTTCAAATTATGTGGTCAATTTTAGAAGAAGTGCAGTGTGGTGCTGAGAAGAATGTATATTCTGTTGATCTGTGGTGGAGAGTTCTGTAGATGTCTATTAGGTCTGCTTGGTGCAGAGCGGAGTTCAAGTCCTGGATATCCTTGTTAACCTTCTGTCTCATTGATCTAATATTGACAGTGGAGTGTTAAACTCTCCCACTATTATTTTGTGGGCATCTAAGTCGCTTTGTAGGTCTCTAAGGACTTGCTTTATGAATCTGGGTGTTCCTGTATTGGGTGCATACATATTTAGATAGTTAGCTCTTCTTGTTGAATTGATCCCTTTACCATTATATAATGCCCTTCTTTGTCTCTTTTGATCTTTGATGGTTTGAAGTCTGTTTTATCAGAGACTAGGATTGCAACCCCTGCTTTTTCTTGCTTTCCATTTGCTTGGTAGGTCTTCCTCCATCCCTTTATTTTGAGCCTGTGTGCATGTCTACATGTGAGATGGGTCTCCTGAATACAGCACACTGATGGGTCTTGACTCTTTATCCAATTTGCCAGTCTGTGTCTTTTAATTGGGGCACTTAGCCCATTTACATTTAAGGTTAATATTGTTATATGTGAATTTGATCCTGTCATTATGATATTAGCTGGTTATTGTACCCGTTAATTAATGCAGTTTCTTCCTAGCATCGGTGGTCTTTACAATTTGGCGTGTTTTTGTAGTGGCTGGTACCAGTTGTTCCTTTCCATGTTTAGTGCTTCCTTCAGGTGCTCTTGTAAGGCAGGCCTGGTGGTGACAAAAATCTCTCAGCATTTGCTTGTCTGGAAAGGACTTTATTTCCCCTTCACTTATGAGGCTTAGTTTGACTGGATATGAAATTCTGGGTTGAAAAATCTTTTCATTAAGAATGTTGAATATTAGCCCTCACTCTCTTCTGGCTTGTAGAGTTTCAGCCAAGAGATCCACTGTTAGTCTGATGGGCTTCCCTTTGTGTGTAACCCAACCTTTCTCTCTGGCTGCCCTTAACCTTTTTTCCTTAGTTTCAACCTTGGTGAATCTGACAATTATGTGTCTTAGGGTTGCCCTCCTTGAGGAGTATCATTGTGGTGTTCTCTGTATTTCCTAAATTTGAATGTTGGCCTGCCTTGCTAGTTTGGGGAAATTCTCCTGGATAATACCCTGAAGAGTGTTTTCCTACTTGGTTCCATTCTCCACATCACTTTCAGGTACACCAATCAAATGCAGATTTGGTCTTTTCACATAGTCCCATATTTATTGGAGGCTTTATTCATTCCTTTTCATTCTTTTTCCTCTAATCTTGTCTTCTCACTTTATTTCATTAATTTGATCTTCAATCACTGATATCCTTTCTTCCACTTGATCAAATCAGCTATTGAAGCTTGTGCATGCATCACAAAGTTTTCATGCCATGGTTTTCAGCTCCATCAGGTCATTTAAGGTCTTCTCTACACTGTTTATTCTAGTTAGCCATTTGTCTAACCTTTTTTCAAGGTTTTTAGCTTCCTTGCAATGGATTAGAACATGCTCCTTAAGCTCAGAGAACTCTGTTATTACCAACCTTCTGAAGCCTACTTCTGTCAACTCATCAAAGTCATTCTCTGTCCAGCTTGACTCCATTGCTGGTAAGGAGGTGCAACCCTTTGGAGGAGAAGAAGTGCTCTGGTTTTTAGAATGTTCTGGTTTTCTGCTCTGGTTTCCTCCTATCTTTGTGGTTTTATCCACCTTCGGTCTTTGATATTGGTGCCCTACAGATGGGGTGTTGGCATGGATGTCCTTTTTGTTGATGTTGATGCTATTCCTTTCCATTTGTTAGTTTACCTTCTAACAGTCAGGTCCCTGAGCTGTAGGTCTGTTGGAGTTTGCTGGAGGTCCACTTCAGACCTTGTTTGCCTGGGTATCACCAGCAGAGGCTGCAGAACAGCAAATATTGCAGAACAACAAATATTGCTGCCTGATCCTTCCTCTGGAAGCTTTGTCCCAGAAAGGCAGCCGCCTATATGAGGTGTCTGTTGGCCCCTACTGGGAGGCGTCTCTCAGTTAGTCAGGGACCCTCTTGAGGAGGCAGTCTGTCCATTCTCAGAGCTCAAATGCTGTGCTGGGAGAAACGCTGCTCTCTTCAGAGCTGTCAGACAGGGACGTTTAAGTCTGCAGAAGTTTCTGCTGCCTTTTGTTCAGCTATGCCCTGCCCATAGAGGTGGAGTCTACAGAGGCAGTAGGCCTTGCTGAGTTGCGGTGGGCTCTGCCTAGTTCGAGCTTCCCAGCTTTGTTTACCAACTCAAGCCTCAGCAATGGCGGAAGCCCCTCCCCATGCCAGACTGCAGCCTCACAAGTCAATCTCAGGCTGCTGCACTAGCAGTGAGCAAAACTACATGGGCATGGGACCCCCACGAGCGAGGCACAGAAGAGAATCTCCTGGTCGGCTGGTGGCTAAGACAGTGGGAAAAGCACAGTATTTGGGCAGGAGTGTCCCATTTTTCCAGGTACGGTCTGTCATGGCTTCCCTTAGCTAGGAAAGGGAAATCCCCCAACCCTTTGTCCTTCCCAGGTGAGTCAATGCCCCGCCCTGCTTCAGCTTGCCTTCCGTGGGGCTGCACCCACTGTCCAACCAGTCCCAGTGAGATGAACTAGTCACATCAGTTGGAAATGCAGAAATCACCCATCTTCTGTGTCGATCACGCTGGGAGCTGCAGACCGAGGCTGTTCCTGTTCAGCCATCTTGGAACAGACCTCTACTCTTATCTCAATTAGAAAGAATAAATGATGTACTAGCCAAAAATAATAACTAAAATAACTTTTCAAGACATAATGCAATAAGATATAAATAAAAACAACAAAAAGTTAAAAAGTGGGGAGATGAAGCTAAGATGTAGAGTTTTATTAGTTTTCCTTTCACTTGTTTGTTTATGCAAACAACATTAAGTTGTCATCAGCTTAAAATAATGGATTATAAGATAGTATTTGCAAGCCTCATGGTAACCTCAAATCAAAAAACATACAACAGATACACAAAAAATAAAAAGAAATTAAACTATACTACCAGAGTAAATCACCTTCATTAATAGGAACACAAAAAGGAAAGAAGGAAGGCCACAAAACAGCCAGAAATACCAAAATGTCAGAAGTAAGTCTCTATTTATCAATAGTAACACTGAATGTAAATGGGCTACACTGTCCAAGCAAAAGACCCAGAGTTGCTGAATGGATTAAAAAAAAGAAAAATACAAGGTCCAGTGATCTGTTGCCTGCAAGAAACACACTTCACCTATAAAGACACACATAGACTGTAAATAAAGGGATGCAAAGAAACATTCCATGCCAATGGAAGTCAAAAAAGAGCAGGAGTAGCTATACTTATATCAGGGAAAATAGATTTCAAGACAAAGAAGGTTATATATAATGATAAAGGGGTCAATTCAGCAAGAAGATGTAATAATTTGCAATATATATGCACCTAACACTGGGACATCCAGATATATAAAGCAAACATCATTAGAGCTAAAGAGAAAAATAGGCCCTAATACAAAAATTGCTGGAGATTTCAACACTCCACTTTCAGCACTGGACAGATCTTCCAGACAGGAAGTCAACAAAGAAACACTGGACTTAATCTTCACTTATTCAATTGTCTTCAATTATTTAGAACAAATAAACCTTATAGATATTTACAGAAAATTATATCCAATGGGTTCAGAATATACATTTTTCTCCTCACCACATGGATCATTCTCAAGATCATATGTTAGGTCACAAAACAAGTCTTAAAACATTCCAAAAAACTAAAATAATATCAAACATCTTCTCTGACCACAATGAAATAAAACTGCAAGTCAATAACAAGAGGGAAGAGGGAGGTAAGATGGCTGACTAGACACAGCCAGCAGGAACATCTGTCACTGAGGGAATGAGACATTGGGAAGACTGGTGCATTCCTAGCAGATCTTCAGAGGGAAGGCATTGAGAGTGAATGGAAGGAAGACATAGATGCTAGACTAAAGGAAAAAGAAGCCGGGAAACCTGCACAGGGCTACTGCACACTGGGACTCATTCCTGGCCCCCAGTGACTCCTGGGGAAGGGGTGAGTTTAGCAGGCAATTAGCAACCCACCCTCGCCAGGGGCCTCTGGAATTGTGGCAGGAGGAAACCTCATAACCCCCACAGACACTTGTTTTGTAGGGGCAGAACTCCAGCTGGTGCGGATCCCAGAGTTTGGTGTTGGAGCCATGTGTAGCGGAGCACAGCCAGGGACGCCCATCCCCCAAGGCTTGCCTCACTCCTCTAGGAGACTTTAGCCCTAAGGGAACTGTTGGACCTGAACAGCACAGGGTAGTCTTGCCCATGAGACCGGCTTGGTCTACCTGGGCACCTCTTGGTTGGCTTGCCTATCCCGGGTATCCAGCCTGGCGGCACTTGCTTGAATGTAGCCTCAGATGCCCAGATGGGGTGCCTCCTGGGGAAGCAGCAGCATAGCTCCTGTGCTGGCAGACTGCTCCTGACTGGTACAGAGTTCCAGGAGAGCAGACACCGTGGATGTACACCAGCCCACCCATGCCCTCCCCCTGCTGCAGCCTCCCTCATGCTGCTTTGCCTGCACACGTTTGCCCATGGCCAACACCTAGATTGCTTTGCTGGCACATGTGTGCATGGGTGGACCTTGCTGTGCACCCCACCCACTCACTTACTATGCTTTCATTGCTGTCGAAGCATTTGCAGGCACGACGACTGCTAGCCCTATGCCTGCCAGTGCCCTGTCCTTGTGCTGACACTACCATTGGTGTGAAACTGCACGTGGTGACCAGCAGACCTACCCCACACCCTGCAAGGCCACTGTCACTCACATGAATGCACGCACAGATGGTGTTTAGTCCCACACCTGCCAATGCTCTGTCCCCGTGCTGACACTGTCACTGGCACAAAACTATATAGGGAGACCAGCAGACCCGCCCCTACCCTGAGCAGCCACTGCTGTCTGCATGGATGCCTATACAGATGGCACACAGAGTCCCACACCTGCCAGCACCCACCTCGTCCTAACATCACCACCAGCGTGAATGTGCACACAGACGCCAGTGGGGAATGTTCCCCCCTGTGCCATGCTGCCATCCCCACCACTATGAATACCTGCATGGACACTGGTACCTCTACAATTGCCAGCACCCTGCCATAATCAATGAGTATGCACCCGGCTGCACTGCCACTGCTGCTGGCATGTACAAATCCCACTGCTTTTGCCCTGTGAAGCGCTTTGGCTGGCACCACTCATCAGAGTGCTGTGACCAGCAGTCTGGAAATACCTTGGCCCTTGGTGAGCAGGTTTCTCACCTCAAGGGGCCAGAGAACAAAGCCAGGGGCCTGAAACAGGCCCCACAGAATTGGAGCACACAATCCAGAGGTCCTCAGCTGAGCCTTGACCCCCCACAAAATCTTCCAGAAACAAAGCCAGTTGACTGAACCCACCTTATACAACAAGAAAACCTCCAAGGATATCAAACGGGGCAAACGAAAAAAAAAAAAACCATCCAAAGGGCAGTGATATGATTTGGATTTGTGTGCCTGACCAAATCTCATGTCTAACTGTGATCCCCAATGTTGGAGGTAGGGCCTGGTGAAAGGTGATTAGATCATGGGGGTGGTTTCTCAAAAGTGCTTTAGTACCATCCTCTTGGAGCTGTTATCATGATAGTGAGTTCTCATAAGATCTGGTCCTTTAAAAGTATATAGCACCTCCTCCCTCTCCCTCTCTTTCTTATCCTGCTCCAGCCATGTGAAGTGCCAGCTCCCTCTTTGCCTTCTGCCATGATTGCAAGTTTCCTGAGATGGCTGGGCACAGTGGCTTATGCCTGCAATCCTAGAACTTTGGGAAGCTGAGGCAAGTGGATCACCTGAGCTTAGCAGTTCGAGACCAGCCTGAGCAACACGGTGAAATCCTGTCTCTACTAAAATACAAAAAAATTAGCTGGGTATGGTGGTGCACACCTGTGGTCCCAGCTACTCAGGAGGCTGAAGTGGGAGGATCACTTGAGCCTGGGAGGTGGAGGTTGTGATAAGCCAAGATGGTGCCACTGCACTCCGGCCTGGGTGACAGATTGAGATCTGTCTCAATTAAAAAAAAAAAAAAAGAAGTTTCCTGTGGCCTCCCCAGAAACCGGGAAGATGTCAGCATCATGCTTCCTGTACAGACTGCAGAACCATGAGCCAATTAAGCCTCTTTTCTTTATAAAAACCCAGTCTCAGATATTTCTTTATAGCAATGCAAGAATGAATAATACAGATAGCAACGTCAAAGACTGAAGAAACATCAGCCCACAAAGATGGGAAAGAACCAGTGCAAAAACCCTGGCAATTCGAAAAGCCAGAGTGTCTTCTTACATCCCAACAACCTCACTAGTTTCCCAGCAATGGTTGTTAACCATGCTGAGATGGCTGAAATGACAGAAATAGGAATCAGAATATGGATAGGAACAAGGATAATCCACATACAGGAGAAAGTTGAAACCCAATCCAAAGAATCTAAGGATTACAATAAAATGATACAGGAGCTGATAGACAAAATGGCCATTATAAGAAAGAACTGAACTGATGCAACAGAGCTAAAAAATACACTATGAGAATTTCATAATGCAATTGCAAGTATTAAGAATAGAACTGACCATGCTGAGGAAAGAATCTGAGAGGTTGAAGCCTGGCTGTACAAAAGAACTCAGATAAAAATAAAGAAACAATGAAAAAGAATGAACAAAACCTCCAAAAATTATATGAATATGTAAAGAGGCCTAATCTACGAGTCACTGGTATGCCTAAAAGAGAAGGAAAGAAACCAAGTAACTTGGAAAACATTTCAAGATATCATCCACGAAAATTTCCCCAACCTCGCTAGAGAGGCCAACATTCAAATTCAGGAAATGCAGAGAACCCCTGCAAAATACTACATAAGAAGGCCATCCTCAAGACACACAGTCCTCAGATTCTCAAGGTCAAAATGAAAGAAAAAATGTTAAAGTCAGCTATAGTGAAGGGGCGGGTCACCTACAAAGGAAGTCCATTAGGCTAACAGCAGACCTATCAGCAGAAACCCTATAAGCCAAAAGACAATGGGGGCCTATATTCAGCATTATGAAAGAAAAGAATTTTCAACCAAGAATTTCATATCCAGCCAAACCAAGCTTCATAAGCAAAGGAGAAATAAGATCCTTTTCAGACAAACAAATGCTAAGGGAATTTGTTAACACAAGACCTGCCTTACAACAGGTCCTGAAGGGAGCGCTAAATATAGAAAAGAAAGACCATTACCAGCCACTACAAAAAACACACTTAAGTACATAGACAAGTGACACTATAAAGCAACCACACAAACAAGTATGCATAATAACCAGCTGACAACATGATGAAAGGACCAAATCCACACATATCAATACTAGCCTTGAATGTAAACAAGCTAAATACTCCCAATTAAAAGGCACAGAGTGGCAAGTTAGATAAAGAAATAAAACCCAACAGTATGCTGTCTTCAAGAGATCCATCTCACATACAATGACACTCACACACTCAAAGTAAAGGGATGAAGAAAAATCTACGAAGCCAATTAAAAAACAAACAAACAAAAATTGAAAAAAAGCAGATGCTGCTATTCTAATTTTAGACAAAACAGACTTTAACCAAGATCAAAAAAAGACAAAGAAGTGTATTACATAATGAAAGAAGGGCATTATGGGGCTCAATTAAACAAGAAGACCTATCTTTCCTAAATATATATGCATGTAACACAGGAGCACTCAGATTCATAAATCAAGTTCTTAGAGACCTATGAAGAAATTTAGAAAACCACAGAATAATAATGGGACATTTAAACACCCACTGACAGTATCAGACAGATTGTCAAAGGAGAAAACTAACAAAGATATTCAGAACCTTAATACAACACTTGACCAAATGGACCTAATAGACATCTACAGAACTCTCTACCCCAGAAAAACAGAATATACATTCTCCTTATATGCACATGGCAAATACTGATCACAAAGTCACATACAAAAGAATCTTCAGCAAATTTCAAAAAAAATGAAATCATACCAACCACTCTCTCAGATCACAGGGCAATAAAAATAGAAATAACTGCTAAGAAAATTGCTCAAAAAAATACAACTATTTAACTAATTTATACTCCCACCAATAGTGTAAAAGCATTAAAGATAGTGTGGCAATTCCTCAAGGATCTAGAATCAGAACTGCTATTTGACCCAGCAATCCCATTACTGGGTATATACCCAAAGGATTATAAATCATTCTACTATAAAGACACATGCACATGTATGTTTATTGCAGCACTGTTCACAAGAGCAAAGACTTGGAACCAACCCAAATGCCCATCAATGATAGACTGGATTAAGAAAATGTGGCACATATACACCATGGAATACTATGCAGCCATAATAAAGGACAAGTTCATGTCCTTTGCAGGGACATGGATGAAGCTGGAAACCATCATTCTCAGCAAACTAACACAAGAACAGAAAACCAAACACCACATGTTCTCATTTATAAGTGGGAGGTGAACAATGAGAACACATGGATACAGGGAGGGGAACATCACACACCGGGGGCCTGTCGGGGGTGGGGGGCTAGGGGAGGAATAGCATTAGGAGAAATGCCTAATGTAGATGAAGGGTTGATATGTGCAGCAAACTACCATGTGTATACCTATGTAACAAACCTGCATGTTCTGTACATGTATCCCAGAACTTAAAGTATAATTTTTAAAAAAGTGAAAACAAAAACATACGATTAAATGGAAATTTTAAAAACCTGCTCCTGAATGACTTCTGGGTAAATAATGAAATTAAGGCACAAATCAATAACTTTTTTGAAACTAATGAGGAAAAAGATACATACCAGACTCTCTGGGACACAGCCAAAGCAATGTAAGAGGGAAGTTTATAGCACTAAATGCTCACATCAAAAAGTCAGAAATAAATTTAAAAAAAAAAAGTCATAAATATCTCAAATTAACAACCAATATCACAACTAGGGGAACTCGAAAAACAAGAGAAAAATCGAAAGCTAACAGAAGACAATAAATAATCAAAATCAGACTAAAGGAAACTAAGATGAAAAAAACCATACAAAACATCAATGAATCAGGGGCTACTTCTCTAAAAGAATTAATCTGGGGCAGGGGCGGAGCAAGATGGCCGAATAGGAACAGCTCCAGTCTCCAACTCCCAGCGCGAAGGACACAGAAGACTGGTGATTTCTGCATTTTGAACTG
>NW_012116422.1:756424-757627 GCF_000951035.1 Colobus angolensis palliatus
GACGAGTTGATGGGTGCAGCACACCAACATGGCACAAGTATACATATGTAACAAACCTGCACGTTATGGACATGTACCCTAGAACTTAAAGTATAAGAAAAAAAAAAAATTAAAAAAAAAAAAAGAATTAATCTGATAGACCACTAGCTAGATTAATAAAGAAAACAAAGAGAAGAGCCGAATAAACACGATTAGAAATAACAAAGGAGACATTACCACTGACCCCACAGAAATACAAAAAACCCTCAGAGACTATTATAAACACCTCTATGCACACAAGCTAGAACACCTAGAAGAAAGGGATAAACACACAGACCAATAGTGAAACAAAACAGAGAGACGAGACATAACCAGATCTTTGACAAATCTACCAAAAGAAGCAATGGGGAAAGGATCCCCTATTCAATAAATGGTGCTGGGATAACTGGCCAGCCATATACAGAAGACTGAAACTGGAGACCCCTTCCTTACACCATAAACAAAAATTAACTCAAGATGGACTAAAGACTTATATCTAAGAGTCAAAACTATCAAAACCCTGGAAAATAACCTAGGAAATACCACTCTGGACAAAGAACATGGCAATGACTTCATAACAATGATGCCAAAAGAAATTGCAACAAGAGCAAAAATGACAAATGGGACCTAATTAACCTAAAGAGCTTCTGCACAGCAAAAGAAACTATCAACAGAATAAACAATCTATAGAATGGGAGAAAATATTTGCTAACTATGCATCCGACAAAGGTCTAATATCAGAATCTGTAAGGAATTTAAAGAAATTTATAAGCAAAAACCAGTCCATTAAAAAGTGGGCAAAGGACATGAACAGACACTCTTCAAAAGAAGACATACACACAACAGACAAACATGCAAAAATGCTCAACATCACTATCATTAGAGAAATGCAAATCAAAACCACAATGACACCATCTCATACAAGTCAGAATGACTATTATTATTATTATACTTTAAGTTCTAGGGTACATGTGCACAACGTGCACGTTTGTTACACATGTATACATGTGCCATGTTGGTGTGCTGCACCCATTAACTCGTCATTTACATTAGGTATATCTCCTAATGCTATCCCTCCCCACTCCCCCCTCCCAATTGGCCCCCATGTGTGATGTTCCCCTTCCTGTGTCCAAGTGATCTCATTGTTAAATTCCCACCTATGAGTGAGAACATGCGGTGTTTGGT
>NW_012116422.1:760067-865444 GCF_000951035.1 Colobus angolensis palliatus
ATTTGGAAAACCCCATCGTCTCAGCCCCAAATCTCCTTAAGCTGATAAGCAACTTCAGCAAAGTCTCAGGATACAAAATCAATGTGCAAAAATCAGAATGACTTGTAAAAAAAAAAAAAAAAAAAAAAACCAACAGATACTGACAAAGTTGCAGAGAAAACAGAATGCTTATATACTGTTAGTGGGAGTGTAAATTATTTCAAACATTGTGGAAAGCAGTGTGGGTAATTCCTCAAACAGCTAAAAACAGAACTACCATTTGACTCAGAAATTCCATTATTAGGTATTTACCCAAAGGAATATAACTTATTCTACCATAAAGACATATACAAGCATATATTTATCATAGCACTATTCACAATAGCAACGACATGGAATCAACCTAAATGTTCATCAATGGTAGACTGGAGAAAAAAATGTGGTACACATACACCATGGAATGCTACGCAGCCATACAAAAGAATATATCCTCAGCAGCAACACAGATATATCTGGAGGCCATTATCCTAAGCAAACTAATAGAGGAACAGAAAACCAAATATTGCACAGTCTCACTTATAAGTGGGACCTCAACATTGGGTATATATGGACAGAAAGAAGGAACAACAGACACTGGGGCCTACTTGAGGGTGAGAGGAGGGTGACTATTGAAAAAATACCTATCAGGTACTATGCTTATTACATAGATGATGAAATAATCTGCTCACCAAACCACCGTGACGCACAATTTATCTATGTAACAAATGAGATACGTGTATACCTGAATCTAAAATAAAAGATAAAAAATGAGGAATTTTAGAAACTAACAAACACATGAAAATTAAACAATATGCTCCTGAATGACTAGTGAGTCAATGAAGAATTAAGACGGAAACTGAAAATATTCTTGAAACAAATCATAATGGAAATACAACATACCAAAACCTACAGGATACAGTGAAAGCAATACTAACAGGGAAATTTACAGTTATAAATGCTTACATCAAAAATAATAAAAACATCAAATAAACAACCTAACAATGCATCTTAAAGAACTAAAAAAGAGCAAACCAAACCCAAACTTAGTAGAAGAAATAAAAAAGATCAGAGCAGAAACAAATGAATTTGAAAACAATACAAAAAAGCAATGAAACAAAAAACTGGTTTCTTGTAAAAAAACTGACAAACCTGTAGCCAGACTAAGAAACAAGAGAGAAAACCCAATTAAACAAAGTCATAGATTAAAAGGGAGACATTACAACTGACACCGCAGACATTCAAAGGATCATTAGTATCTACTATGAGCAACTACATCCAGTAGACATAAGCAATCTAGTGTGACTGAACCATGAAGCAATCCAAAACCTTGGGCTGGGCAGGTGGCTTACGCCTGTAATCCCAGCACTTTGGGAGGATGAGGTGGGCGGATCACGAAGTCAGGAGTTCGAGACCAGCCTGACCAACATGGTGAAACCCTGTCTCTACTAAAAATACAAAAATTAGCCGGATGTGGTGGCGTGCGACTGTAATCTCAGCTTCTCAGGAGGCTGAGGCAAGAGAATCACTTGAATCCGGGAGTCAGAGGTTGCAGTGAGCTGAGATTGAGCCATTGCACTCCAGCCTGGGCAACAGAGTGAGACTCCGTCTCAAAATAAATAAATAAATAAATAAAATAAATCGAAAACCTGAATAGGACAATAAAAGTAACAAGATTGAAGCTATAATAAAAAGTCTCCTGGTAAAGAAAAGTCCAGGACCTAGTGGCTTCACTGTTGAACTCTACCAAATATTTAAAGAAGACCTAATACTAATCCTACTCAAACTGTTCCAAAAAATAGAGGATGAGGGAGTACTGCCAAACTCATTCAATGCAATCAGTATTACCCTGATATGAACACCAACCAAAGACATATAAAAAAAAGAAAACTATAGGCCAATGTCTCTGATGAAATTGATGTAAAATTCCTCAACAAAATAATATCAAACTGAATTCAACAACTTATTAAACAGATCATTCTTCAAGACCAAGTGGGATTTACCCCAAGAATGCAAGGATGATTCAACATATGCAAATCAATCAATATGATACATCATATCAACAGAATAAAGGAAAAAACCATATGCTCATTCAAATTATGCTAGAAAATCATGTGATAAAATTCAACATCCCTTCATGATAAAAATTCTCAAAACACTAGGTACAGAAGGAACATACCTCAATATAATAAAAGCCAATATATGACAGACCTACAGCTAGTATCATACTAACTGGGGAAAAACTGAAAGCCTTTCTTTGTAAATCTGGAATAAGACATGATGCTCACTTTCACCATTATTATTCAACATAGTATCGGAAGTCTTAGCTAGAGCAGTCAGACAAGAGAAAGAAATAACGGGCATCCAAATTGTAAAGGAAGAAGTCAAATTATCTTTGTTTGCAGATGACATGATCTTATAATTAAAAGAAAAACTAAAGATTCCATCAAAAAACTAGTAGATCTGATATATAAATTAGGAAAGTTACTGATACGAAATCAACATACAAAAATCAGTGGCATTTTCATATGCCAACTGTGAACAATCCGAAAAAGAAATCAAGAAAGTAATACCATTTACAAGAGCAACAAATAAACTAAAATATCTAGGGCTTAACCAAAAATCTGAAAGATCTCTACAATGAAAACTATGAAACACTGACACAAGAAATTGAAGAAGACAGCAAAAAATTGGAAAGATATTCCATGTTCATGGACTGAAAGAATCAATATGGTTAATATGGCCACACAGCCCAAAGTAATCTTTAGGTTTAATGCAATCCCTATCAAAATACCAATGAAATTCTTCCCACAAATAAAACAAAGTACTAAAATTTATATGGAACACAAAAGACCCAGAATAGTCAAAGCTATCCTGAGCAAAAATAACAAAACTGAGAAATCACATTACTTGACTTTAAATTATACTATAGCACTACAGTAACCCAAACAGCATGGTACTGACATAAAAAACAGACACATAGACCAAGGAATCAGAAAAGGGAACCCATAGATAAATCTGTACATCTACACTGAACTCATTTTTTTACAAAGGTGCCAAGGACATTCTTTGGGGAAGGGCCAGTTTCTTTAATATGGTGCTTGGAAAACTGGATAGCTACATGGAAAAGAATGAAACTAGACCCTTTGTCTGTTGCCATATGAAAAATCAAATTAAAATGGATTAAAAACTTTAAGACCTCAAACTATGAAACTACTACAAAAAAAACATTGGGGAAAGTCTCTAGGACATTGGGCTGGGCAATGATATCTTGAGTAATACCCCGCAAACACAGGCAACCAAAGCAAAATGACAAATGAGATTATATCAAATTAAAATGCTTCTGCACAGCAAAGGAAACCATCAATAAAGTGAAGAGACAACCCATAGAATGGGGGAAAATACTTGCAAGCTACTTTACCTAATTAGGGATTAATAACCAGAATATATAAGGAGCTCACACAACTCTACAGGAAAAACAAAAATCTAATAATTCAATTAAAAATGAGCAAAAGACCTAAACAGACATTTCTCAAAAGAAGACATACAAGTGGCAAACAGGTATATGAAAAGGTGCTCAACATCATTGATCATCAGAGAAATGCAAATCAAAACTACAATGTCGTATCATCTTACCCCAGTTAAAATGGCTTTTATCCAAAAGTCAGGCAATAACAGATGCTGGTGAGGATGTGGAGAAAAGGGAACCCTTGTATACTGTTGGTGGGAATGTAAATTAATATAACCACTATGGATAACTGTTGGGAGGTTCCTCAAAAACATAAAAACAGAGATATCATATGATCCAGTGATCCTACTGCTGAGTATATATGCAAACGAAAGGAAATCAGTATATCAAAGAGGTATCTGCACTCCTACATTTGTTTCAGCACTATTCACAACAGCCAAGATTTGGAAACAACCTAAGTGTCCATCAACAGATGAATGGATAAAGAAAATGTGGTACATAAACACAATGGAGTACTATTCAGCCATAAAAAAGAATGAGATCTTGTCATTTACAATAACATGACTGAAACTGAAGGTCATTATGATAAGTGAAATAAACCGGCACAGGACAAACATCGCTTGTTCTCACATATTTGTGGGATCTAAAATCAAAACAATTGAACTCATGGAGACAGAGAATAGAAGGATGGTTACCAGAGGCTGGGAAGGATAGTTGGGGAGGGGGAGTGGTTTGTAGGGAAGGTGGGGATGGTTAACGGGTACAAAAAAAATAGTTAGAAAGAATGAATAAGACCTAGTATTTGCTAGCACAACAGGGTGACTGTAGTCAAAAATAATTTAATTATACATTTAAAAATAACTAAGAGTATAACTGTATTATTTGTAACACAAAGGATAAATGCTTGAGGGCATGCATACCCTACTTACCCTGATATGATTATTATGCATTGCATACCTGTATTAAAATATCTCATGTAAGCCATAAACATATATACCATCTACGTATCCACGAATGTTAATAAAATAATTTTAAAAAGAAATGTGTAAAGAAATCTCTAGAGTCAGAAGTGGCTTATTTAATTTTAAATTTTAAGTTACCATATAAAAGTAAGGATACAAAAACATACAGAATTCAAGAATCCCTATTCTGCCCTACCACCAAGCTTTGTAAATATTTTCCACAGCTAAAGCGACACTTTTTATTGGGCAAAACCTAGGTAAAATCATGGTTGTTTTTGGTACACTTACCACTTTCTTTTTAATTAGTGCTTATCTGTTATTCACACATTCCCTTATTCTTTGATATGTAAAACAAATCCTTCTTCCAATGCTAACCCTCCGGGGTAGAAGGTATTGCTCCTTCCAAGGATTTTGTGCTTTTACAAGATTGGTTTTCATCACTAGACTAATTTTGCTTAGAACAGAAAGTATATTAATTGTTTTATACATACAGTTCCTAACTTAATGTGTGGCATTTAGTAAATGCTCATTAAGCTAACGTCTTAAAATGAAGATTATGCAAATATATATTCATACAAACATTTACAACCATCAACAGCAAAATCAGCAATTCTTCAAGTTTACTCTCAAATGGATGCTATAAAACTTGATGCAGGAAACACAGAAAAATCTGAGATACAGCAGAGGTTAATAAGGATGTAAATGTCTTGCTAAATTTATCCTAATTGTAAACTACATAAAGGTTAATAATGCAAGACACTTTGCTGATCCCTTTATTTTTCAATCATTATGCTTAACTACAATATATGTTTACTTATTATTCTCTCCTACACCTGAAATCTACAAGGGGAGGAAAAGTGTATCACTTCCACTAGTATACATAACAATGTCTAGTATGGAGTTCATATTCATTAAATGTTTATTAAATGAATAAATGATTGATGCTGTGGGGATAGTTAAGACCCACTTTCTGATCCCACATATCTTCATTTCTTAAATACAACCAAGCTAAAAAGTATTCAGTTCACTGGGCTACTAACTTTGTTAATAATACATGTTGCAGGTAGCAAAAATAAATACAGAATCATGTATTTTAACAGAAGTATTGCAATTACTACAGAAAATAATTAGTTTCATACCTGATTCTGAATTTGAAGCACACTTTGCTTTTGGAGACACATTTTGATTTGCTACTGTCATCCCTCTATAACAAGAACAAACTAGTTAGTGGTATTTTCTAAATCTTTCAGTAACTTTCAAAAATCCTCAAATAATATTTAAAATAAAGATATTTATTTGTGATTATCCTGTGGGAAAATATACAGTTGCTGAGAAAAAATGTTACAGTATTTATATGAGCAAATAGGTTAATTAAAAAGGCAACATATTTATACATATATGAGTGTGAAGCAATATGTGTAGAGGACAGGGCATGGTGTTTTGAATAAGACAGACCCTGCTTTAAACCCCAGTTCCACTACTCACACTTGAGTGGCCTTTGGAAAGCTACTTAGCCTGTCTTGAGTCTTGGTTATCTCATTTATGCAAAAGGGATAGTAATCCTGTTTCCTAACATTCTTATGGAAAGAAATTTAAGACACATGACAGATTGATGATGATCTTGATGATGATATTATTATCATCATTATTATTATTATTATTATCATTATTGAAAGAGGGTCTTGCTCTGTTACCCAGGCTAGACTGCAGTAAAAGATTTTTTTGAAATTAATATCCTGGATTTTTTTTGTACTTCTACAAACTAGACCACCCCCAATTCTATCTAAATGTGTAGGAAAGGACTAGCTATCACAAAAGGAATAAATACCAAAGGATCAAAGCTCAGCCTTTGACCACAAAAATGGGATTTCTGAGTCCCTAGCAAGAAAATGCAGTTGAAAACCAAATGTGAGAAGGGGATTTTCTAAATGTCTATACTGATTAATTGAATAGTTGAACTCAGTAAACAGAAACAATTTTATTCTTTCATATTTCCCTTTAAACGTATCCTGTCAAAATAGTACTTTCTTGCCCTGAATGAACTTTCAGGTAGATTTCTTTTTACTAATGCTTTTCTGGCATTCTCTTGTAATAAGTAGCTATTTTTAGGTAACACAAAGTTCAGTGTAATATTACAAATCCAAACTCTTCTTATGCAATTTAAATTTTTTCCTTTTCTCAGCTTGGGCATGATTTAGACTCAGAATATGCTGTGGGAAGAGCAACCACTATCAGTTTTGTCTCTGTTTCTTGTTCTTTTCCCTTGCCTATTTGGAAACTACACTTTGGTTTCCCCTGGCAGTGAATTATAGGAAAGGAGTTTTAGAAATGTACAGGAAAGGTCTTTTTCAATCTTGACTGAACAGTTATCTGCCATTGGTATCTCTGGGATATGACAGGTAATCAAATGTGGACTCTTTCAAACCTGAAGTATTCTTAAGGGTTCTTTGGAGGTTTACCTGTCACTGGAGCTCTACCTATCACTGGAGCTCTCTCACTTGCTGCTTTTTATCGTCTCCTCAGCTTTTGCCTTTGATGATAGAACCTCCAACTGCTTTTGAGTGAGGTTACTTCATCCTTTGCAGGAAGTCATATTGGGCATAATCTCTTTCAAGATGATCCATAATTAGCCCCGTTCTATGGAATCCATATTTGGCCTATTGGCATTATGCACAAATCTTTGTCATGTCAAACTCTCAAAGTATATCTAGCTTCCTCTTTATTCTGCCATTCCAAAGCACCTAACAGACCCTCTTGCCTTTAGACTTTTCAGGTATGAGTCAGAAACTAACTCCCAGGGACATATGTTGAACCTTCCAAATGGTTCTCTTGGAGCTTCCTTTCTTGTATTGAGGTGAGGGAGAAGTCTCCTCACTCCATATGACACCAATAATAGCTCTTATCAAAGAAATATGTATTCTTGAACTTTTCATCTTTTTCTTAGCCTTTTCTTAGTTTGGAGATGAGTAATAAGCTAATGCTGGTAGAACTGGGTTTTGACCTCACCTTTTATAAACTCCACATAGATAATTCTACACAGAATAAGGAATGGGGGTACTTGTCAATGATTTGTTTTCATCAGTAAGGCAATTGTCCAAACTCTAAGACAACATGAAAACCACATTTAACATTTTGCTACATTCCTCAAGTTCCTATTAACATATGTAAGTTAAAACACAACTACAGAATTCTACTATTAGCCATTGCTATGGTTTGAATGTTTGTCTCCTCCAAAATTCGTGTTGAAATTTAATCCCCAATGTGGCAGTATTGAGAGACAGGGACTTTAAGAGGTGACTGGATCATGAGTGTTCTGCCTTCATAAATGGATTAAGCCATTCATGGATTAATGAAGTAATGGATTAATATGTTATCATGGGAATGGTATGATTGGCTTTACAAGAGTAAAAAGAGACACCTGAGCTACTATGTTCAGTCGTTCAGTCGCTTTGCTATGTGATGCCCTGTGCCACTTCGGGACTCTGCAGAGAGTCCCCACCAGCAAGAAGGCCCTCCTCACTAACTGCAGCCCCTTGACCTTAGAATTCTTAGCCTCCATAACTGTAAGAAATAAATTCATAGCCAGGCATGGTGGCACATGCTTGTAGTCCTATTTACTCAGAAGGCTGACTGAGGCTGGAAGATCACTTGAACCCAGGAGTTTAAGGTTACAGTGAGCTATGATGGTGCCACTGCACTCCAGCCTGGGCAACAGAGTAAGACTCTGTTTCTAAAAAAAAGAAAGAAAGAAAGAAGAAAAAAAGGAAAGAAGGAAGGGAGGAAGAAGGATGGACAGACAGATGGAAGGAAAGAGAGAGAGGGGGAGGGAGGGAGGCAGAGAGAGAAAGAAAGAGAAAGAGAAGGAAAAGAAAAGAAAAAGAAAAAGGAAGGTGGTGGGGGAAGGGGAAGGGGAAGGAAATGAAAGGAAAGAAATTCTTTTTCTTTATAAATTACCCAGTTTCAGGTATTTTGTAATAAGCAACAGAAAACAGACTAAGACAACCATATGATACAGAAAAAGCTAAGGAAGTTAACAAAGATAGATCTCTCCTCCACACCTTCCAGTCTACAGCATTATTCCAAAGAGAAGTGGGGCAAAGACTTAGGAAACAAGCAGACAATGGGAGCTGACTTTTCTCCTCAAGGCCCAAATATGGAGACAGGGGTAATAAATGGGAGGATGACATTAGAAGAGGTGAAGAGAAAGCCAAAAGGAGAGGGGGTATGTACTAACTCCCTGTTTAGAACTCTAGGAAATGTCCACACAGGGTGGAAACAACATAACAAGAAGAGCTGGGGATGTTTAGGCAGAGAGGAGGCATCAGTTAGCTCTCCTGAGATTCTCTTAATTCCTGGGTATTGAGAACAAGTTCTCAAGGTTCTGTACACCAAGAGCAATCAAGAAAGTGGCCAAATTCACAGCCAAAACACCTGGCATAGGAGTGCTGTGGTGAAGTGACTCTACTACAAAGGTTGTAGAAAGCTACCTAATCAAAGTCTGGATACAGGACTTCAATGAGACTCAAAGGGTTTGGGAGAGCAACAAAAACCAAGGTGAGGTAAAATCAGCAATGGAGGACCTCAGGTCCTAAATAAGGCCTTAAGTTTATGAGCCAGTGATTTTTTCAGTGGAGTCCAGACCTGGTATAGAACCAGTCTAGAAGCCTTGAAGCAAGAATCAGTAAAAATCCAGAGACAATTATGGGATTCCAGATACCCTCAGATCCTAACCTTACTCTTACCCCAGCACTGCTACAAGGCTCCGTAAGGTCTGCCCCTATTCCTACACACTTACATTTAGGGTGACTATTTGTCCAAACTGGAACATTTCTGAGAGTACAAGGTACTCTATTAAGAATTATGTCAGAAAAACAGGCATATACTGAGACTGCCCAGGCAGATAAAGGGATATGATCGCCTACCAATATGCCATTCTTAGGACTATGGAATGGGGAGAACATCTAAGACTCAGCATTCACCCAAAAAGGACTTCTAACCAGAAGTAAATGGATGACAATAAGTAAGTTTAACTCATTATTTCCCAGCTAAATAGTAGAGAAGGGTGATAAGGGTTTAAGAGAAGTTTAGATGAGTTATTTTAAAAAATAAATGAAGCTATATTTTCTTTGCACATATAAGTGGTAGGTTTTATTTTTCAAAGAGAGGTCAGTATTTAGGTGAGACAGGAAATAGTCTCAGATACACATAATCAAGTGTTTTATTACATTTGCTCAATTTCAATACATAGACAACAGTCATTAAAGTGGATCTACAAAGAAGTTATAGCAACATAAATAAAACCCCCTTTCTCCATTAGCTACTATGTCAAAGTTGTAGGGGTTTTACTTTGTGAATGTGCTACTTAAATAAAAAGAATACCAGATGTCTAGTAGACAATAGGCACTCAAATCTGGTATCATTATTATCCAAATACCATTCTATCCTCCTTAAGAATATATTATATTATAAATTGTGCAAGGAATTTTTTTAAGTGACTCCATCATCATCTCTGGTGACCTTCGTCATTTATATTTACAATTTTCACTGTCATGTACTGAAGGACAATTCACCCAAAAACAACAGTAAGAGATTTTATTTTCTTCAGAAAATTCTCACCATTTAGATACAGGAATATTTATAAAGAGGCTATCATACTAACGCTACTCTCTTCTCACGCTACATACATTTCCCAAGAAGACAACTATGCCTTCAGTCCAGGACTTTTCCCTTGCTCTCTGGGCTGGGCCATCCAACTCATTGTTGGACACCTCCACTTGAAGGTGCTGTCGGTACCTCAGTGTTACCCCAACCCACTCCTGCTTTTTCATTTGTGTTCCCTCACCTAGTGAATAAGTTTTCATCCAATTTCCTAAGTCAGAGGGATGAGGGCCAACTTGGATTTCGACTTCTTCCAATCTGTCATTAAAAACTATTGACTATCTCTCTTGAATTTTTCTCAAACTTTTCCTTTTTGCTATCATTGCTGAGGGCAGAGATTTTGTTTGTAATCAATTTTGTTCACTACTATATCTCTAGCAATTACAACAGTCCTGACACATAGTGAGTCCTCAACAAATAATAAATGAACACCTGAGTTTGTGGACTAACAATCGTATTTGCTATGTAACTATTATAACACAGGGTTTCAGAAGCTCAACAATTTAAAAATTTTAATTCTTACGTTTCTCTGTGGCATTTCTGATAGTCTTCTGAAGAGGTACCTAGGAAAGAAAATAAAAACAATCTATTAGAAATATAATTCGAAGACAAACCAGAGGCTAAACTTAGGTAAAAATGAGTATTTTCCCCCAAGTGCAGTTTATTTTTATAACTTTTTAAATATTGTTTTTTTTTGTCTGCCACTTAAATTAGGTAAAAATATTTTCAAAATATCAAAGTAAAAAAATGTTGCAAAATGTTATGAGATACAGGAATCTCTCCCTTGTATTTGAATACTTCTTTATAATTTTTGAAGTCTTTTTACATGTATTATCTTACTTGATTCTTACAACAATCCTGTCAGGTAAATATATCAATTTATTATCCCCATTTTACATATACGAAAAAAACAACTGGTTGGATTACAAAACTAGGCTTCCTGGGTACAGTGGCTCACGCCTGTAATCCCAACACTTTGGGGAGCCAAGGCAGGTGGATCACCTGAGGTCAGGCGTTCAAGACCAGCCTGGGCAACAAGGTGAAACCCCGTCTCTACTAAAAATACAAAAATTAGCTGGCTGTGGTGGCACACGCCTGTAATCCCAGCTATTTGGGAGGCTGAGGCTCCAGAATTGGTTGAACCCAGAAGTGGAGGCTGCAGTAAGCCGAGACTGCACCACTGCACTCCAGCCTGGGCAACAGAGTGATACTCTGTCTCAAAAAAAATAAAAAAATAGAAAACTAATAGTCAAATACTAGTCCAATACCAAATATATAGAAACGCATACTAGTAGATTGATTAGTCAAGAGAATTTCTGCCAGCCAACATTTGCTGCCTCAGGTACATTAAGATGTTAATAGGAATATAAAGAACCATGGGTATAGTTATCTAAAGAAATTAAAACCTTTAGTGGCTTTGGTACTTTGCTTATGTTAGATTAGGATTTTTAAATCTCACAAATTAAAGAGGAGACAAAGTGAATGATGCCTTTAAGCATTTCCTCAAAGGGAGGTTCTCAAAACATATACAGGGGACCCTTATCATCTAGCATCTATTCTGTTTTTGCTGGTAAGAGTCGCCTCGTTTTTTTTTCCCTGATGGTCCAGGCATAGGCTATAACTCAATACTGTGAGAGCCCTGCATCTCCCTGGACAAAGTGACTGGATCAGGGAAAGGCATATAAACTAATGAAGCCCATGTGTAAGGTCTAGGACTTCAGTTCAAATTGTTGGGAAAGAGAAGCACTTTTTTCAATGTATTTGAGGCTGTGAGTATGTAAGCCCAGAGCCAGCAAAAGTTGCTCCAAGAAGGGACTTGTCTGAGAGCATAACTGACATAGAGGGATCCTGAGCCAAGGGATAGAGAGGAATTGGATCCTACTGATATCATTTGAAACCCTGGATCAAATTACCTATGTACCTGATTTATTGCTGAATTTTTCAGGTACATGTGGTAACAAATTCCTTTTTTAACCTAATACTGTTAGCTTTTTGACATTTGCAATGGACAAGAATCCTAACCAAAACATTTGCTAAAGAGACAGGCTGCTTCTTTGAGAACTTTATTTCAGCAAAGGAGTTGCCAAACTAAACATAAAACAGAAGACAAGGCCTTCAAACACTAGAAATACTGCCATCTAGACAGCTATCAACTTTCCAATAAAGGACCCCTAACTCAATGTTCTTTGACTAATATGACCCTTTCTTAGTGGCAGGCTCTAATAGATGGGCTGCCAATATCCATTCCTACTCCCCTTCTTCATTTTCCTTGCCTTCTACCACAATAGAGGATAGGAAAGCAAAATACTTGGTTTCTCAGCCTCCCTGGTGGTAGATAAATGCATGACCCAGTTCTGGCCAATAGAACTAAGTAGAAGTCAGCTGGGAATTTCTAGGAAAGCTTTCCTTCTTTCAATAAAAGGATACATGTGGCGCTATTCAGCCCTCTCTCATTCTTTCTACCAGGAACATGGCTGTGACACCTAGAGTTTAGCAACCACCTTGCAACTATGGGGTAACAAACCAACACACTTAGCTGTATGTTGACATAAGACCCTATGATCTTGATGATATTAGTGAGTTGCTACATAGCTCTGGGCTGGTATGGGAGAAACATAAACCCAATATAAATAAAAAAAATTTTGCATGACAAAAAATACCATGAACAAAAAGACAACCAAAAAACTGGGATAAAATATTCATAATATATACCACAGACAAAAGGCCAATATTCTTCAAATAAAAATGGCCCTTAAACATATGAAAAATGTTTAAGCTCACATATAATTATGGAAATGCAAGTTAAAATAGCACAGAGATACTATTTGTCACCTTTGAGAGTAGCAAAATTAAAAAAAAATGACAGCACATTCTGTTGGTAAGGATATGGGGAGACCAGCACTTTAACACACTGCTGTTTGGAATGCAAACTGTTATAATCCTTCTGGAGGAAAATTTGGCAATATCCAATAAAATGATAACCTTCTGACCCAGTTATCCTACCTCTGAAAATCTACCTTGAAGACACACTGCCAATAACATGAAAATATATATCATAAGTTTATTCACTGTGTATTGTTTATAATGGCAAAATATTGGGGAAAAACCTAAATACCCAATATATAGGTATTTTTGAATAAACAAAAGTACATCCACAGAGTGGAGTACTATGCAGCTGTAAAAAATAAGAGGAAGATCTCTATGTAAACTGATGTGGAGTGATTTCTAGTACATACTGTTAGGTGGAAAAATCAAAGTGAAAGAAGAGTAGCTATATAGCATGGTACCCTTCATGTAACAAAGAAGAGGATATAAAGAAATACATTGATATCTCCTCATTTGTACAAAAGAAACACAGGAAGGATAAGTCAAAAACTAAAAAGACCAGTTACCCACAGTGGGTAAGTGAGAAAGGGGTAGAAAGAAGAGAAGAATGGTAGCTGGAAGAAGGTGAAAGTGATAATTTTCTGAGAATATCTTTTTATATAGCTATGACTCTAAAACCATAATAATATTTCATATTCCTAAATACATACACAAAACCAAACAGGACAGGTGAATGCAAAAGTGAATCAATAACAAATGAGTATAGCTATACGTATTACAAGTGAATAACTTCTCATATGCTAAGGGAGGTGGGGAGAAAATGAACTTACATAACTTTGGAAAATTAGTATTTTGACTGGATGCTATAATGCTAAAGACAAAAAGAACTGTATGCAAATGCTGTAATTTATTTACTTAAATGTGTTGCTTACAGGGGCCTGGGTTAACACTTCTGAAACTACTCTATATATACTAGAAATAAATAAATAAATAAATGAATGAACGTATGATGAAAGTATTGGATTTCAAACCATAGAATAAATATCCATGAGTCTACACTGAATTAGTAATCAAATAAATAAACAAATGGCAGAAAAGAGAAAGTTCTTCTTTTACAGTAGAATTCCAATTAATAAAAGTAGCAGTAAAGAATAGAATAAAAAATCACCATTGGACAAACACCACAGTAATAAAGGTTGAAGTCAACTGGCTCCTCTGATGGCTGCTAAAATTAGTGAAATACCATTTCAGAAGAAAGAGAGTTTACAGTCTCAAACTATCTTTTTGTAGATATTCAAAAATTACAAGGAGAAAACAGCAATTTTTAATTGGAGAAATTCAGCAGATACCACCTTAACCAAATGATGAAATTTAACATCACCAGTAATAAGACATAATATTCTTCAAATAAAAATGAGAGGACAGCATGAACCCTTTGATATGATATGATACACTGCAAAGGCACAACATAATTTCTGTGGTACTCTTACCAAAAATTGCATAACTTCATTCCTTTGTTTTTTGTTTTTTGTTTTTTTCAGAAGATCCATATTCTGTCACCCAGGCAGAAGTTCAGTGGTACAAACATGGTTCACTATAGCCTTGACCTCCTGTGCTCAAGCGATCCTCTCATTCTCCCACCTCAGCCTCCTGAGTAGCTGAGACTACAGGCGTGCACCAGCACATCTGGTTCATTTTTTATTTTTTGTAGAGATAGAGGTCTCACTATGTTGTCCAGGCTGGTCTTGAACTCCTGGCCTCAAGCAGTCCTCCCACCTCAGTCTCCCAAAGTGCTGGGATTACAGGTGTCAGCCACTGCACCCAGCCATAACTTCATTCCTATCATAAAGAAACATCAAGACAAATCCCAACCAAGGGACATTCTACAAAATAACTCATCAGTAATCTGAAAGACTGAGGAACTATTATAAACTGCAGGAGACTAGGGAGAAGTAACAATTAAATGTGACATGGGATCCAGGATGGATCATGAAACAGAAAAAAGGAAAGACTAAATGAAAAGTCTAAAAATAGTTCAAAATAAAAAGTTATAAAAGGCTGAGTGCAATGGCACATGCCTATTTATCTCAGCACTTTGGAAGGCCAAGGTAGAAGAATTGCTTGAGGCCAGGAGTTTGAGACCAGCCTGGGCAACATAGCGAGATTCCATCTCTACAAAAAATTGTTTAAATTACTTGTTGTGCCCGGGAGCAGTGGCTCACACCTGTAATCCCAGCACTTTGGGAAGCCAAGGCAGGCAGATCACCTGAGGTCAGGAGTTCAAGACCAGCCTGGCCAACATGGTAAAACCCTATCTCTACAAAAATACAAAAATATACTGGGTGTGGTGGCACGCACCTGTAACCCTAGCTACTAGGGAGGCTGAGGCAGGAGAATTGCTTGAACCTGGGGAGACAGAGGTTGCAGTGAGCCTAAATTGTGCCACTGCACTGCAGCCTGGGCAAAACAGTAAGACTCTATCTCAAAATAAATAAATTTAAAAAGTAAACTAAACATACTTCTGCTATTATTAGATATTATCTGTAGCCAAAGGCAATCCAACTGAGAAACTTAGCTTAGAAATCATTCAAGAGAAAAAATCCTTTGCTTTTCCAACATAGATAAGAAATGTTCCCCTGTGTGTGCAACTCACTTAAAATTGCAGAGACATTTGAAAACTGTGTTGCCTTCTCTATCGCTACTGCTTTACTGGTATCCAGAAGAGTAGAATTCTTCCACTGCATGTGTTCTTCCAAGTTGGGACACTCCCAGTCTAAAACAGCAGAGAAGAAATAGCGTAAGACTTTGAACAACAGCCTACAAATGATAGGTTCCTTCCTACCCCACCTTAGGTCCCCAGCCCATACCAAATGATGGTACTATAATTGAAAGTTTTGGATGAGACAGAAAAAAAATAAGCTTTGACAGATCAATATACTAAATAATCTATGGTCTGTTCTGGTTCTCTTACCCTGCCTTCCTTTCTAGACTTTTCCACCATAAGGATTATTGATCTAAGAGACAGGTAGCACACATGTGAGCTGCCTATTATGTTTTATATATGTTATACCTATGTACCATTAAAAATCACATCACTAAATAACATACAGTCAGCCCTTTGTATCTATGAGTTCCACATTTGTGGATTCAACCAAACATGGACTGAAAATATTCAGGAAAAAAATTGCATCCATACTCAACATACACAGTCTTTTTTTTCTTGTAATTATTCTCTAAACAATAGAGTATAACAACTACTTACAAAGCATTTACATTGTATTAAGTATTATAAGTAATCTAAAGATTATTTAAACTATATAGAAGTATGTGCATAGGTTACATGCAAATACCATGCCATTTTATATCAGGGACTTCAGCATCCACAGATTTTGGTATCCAAGGGAGGTTTTAGAACCAACCTCCATGGATACCATGGATACCAAACTGTACATAAACTGCTATTACTTAATATCAGTTTTAAGCTTTCTAGTGATTTCCCACTATGGAAGAATAAGACTATTCCCTGTATATTCACCCATCCCCACCTTTCCTACCCCTCCCATTGTCTCTATAGTGTTATATCATATATTAAGTTAGAGCAATATTCATATAGACATATGATGATAAAATGTTATAAAAATGCTGTTTACTCTGGTGGTATATCAAAACCACCTTTTGTTTTTCCTGGAGTCAATACAAGTCCCTTTCCTCATCTGTTTAGTTTTATACATACACACACACATACACACACACACTCTTTTGAGACAGAGTCTTGCTCTGTCACCCAGGCTAGAGTGCAGTGGTGTGATCTTGGCTCATTGCAACCTCTGCCTCCTAGGTTCAAGTGATTCTCCTGCCTCAGACACCTGAGTAGCTGGGATTACAGGCACCCACCACCATGCCCGGCTAATTTTTGTATTTTTGTAGAGACAGAGTTTCGCCATGTTGGCCAGGCTTGTCTCAAACTCCTGACCTCAAGTGATTCGCCCGCCTCAGCCTCCCAAAGTGCTGATTACAGGCGTGTGCCACCACTCCTGGTCTCTATACATTTTTAAATCTATTTAATCTCAAACACTACCAAATTGCATAAATCCATTCCATTTATTCCACTCCCTGGTGTTTTAGAATTTCATAATGCTGTGCCTTGGTGTTTTTCATCTACTGTACTAGGCACACTATGGTCATTTTAACCCAGAAACTCACAATTTATAGCTCAAAAAATGTTATTGAATATTTGTTGATAATTTTCTTCCCTTTTTTCCATTATCTTTTCCTGGATCTCCTATTATTTGACGCTGGATTTCATATACTGTTCTTATTTTTTTCTCTAAATTTTAATCTTTTTTTCTTTATTTTCTCCTCTTTTTCCCTCCTTTTTTTCTTATGTTTTTTTTCTGGTAAATCTCAACTTAATATTTTAATCCTTTTACTGAGTTTTCCATTCTGCTATTGCATTTCATTGTTCTTAGAACAGCCTCTTTTTCATAGCATCCTATTCTTATTTAATGGATAAAATATATATTTTCTTATCTCAATGAAGATTTTAAAAAATATTTTCCTCTCCTTGTTTCTATTTCTTTTATTCTTTTCCCTCCTACTTAATTTCCTTGTTTCAAGATTTTTAAATTTTAAAAGTTTAAACATTTTACTTTTTAAAATTCCTTTTATAGTTAGAACAGTTAACATGAGATCTACACTCCAACTTTTAAGTGTACAATCCAGTGTTGTTAACTAAAGGCACAGCATTCTATAGCAGCTCTCTAGAGCTCACTCCTACATGTGTAAGTGAAACTTAATACAGATTGATAGCAACTCCCAATTTTCCCTTCCTGCCAGATCCTGTCAAACATCATCCTACTCTCTGCTTCTATAAGTCTGGCTATTTTAGATAATTTATATAAGTAGAAATATCAAGTATTCGACCTTCTGTGACTGGCTTATTTCATTTAACATAACGTCCTCAAGGTTCATCCGTGCCGTCACAAATTGCAGGATTTCTTTCTTAAGGCTGAATAATATTCCATTGCATTTATACATCACATTTTCTTTATCCATTCATCTATCAACAAACATTAAGGTTTTTTCCACATCTCGGCTACTATGAATAATGCTGCAGTGAATAAGGGAGTGCGAATATCTCTTTGAGATCCTGATTTTAATTATTTTGGATATTCACACAGGGACTGATGGACCACATGGTCATTCTGTTTTCAATTTTTAGGAACACCTCCATACTGTTTCTATAGCTGCTGTGCCATTTTACATTCCCACCAACAGTGTACAAGGGTTCTAAATTATCCACACCCTTGCCAACATTTGTTATCTTTTGTTTTTGTTTTTTGGTAATAGCCCTTTTAACAAGTGTGAGGTGATACTGTGGTTTTGATTTGCCTGTTCCTGATGATTAATGATGTTGAGCATTTTTTCATATACTTGTTGGCTATTGCTGCTGCTGCTTTGGAGAAATATCTATTCAAGTTATTTGTCTAATTTTTAAATCAGGTTGTCTTTTTTGTTTAGTTTTGCTATTCATTTATAAGAGTTCCTTATGCATTTTAGTTATTTACTCCTTTATCAGATATATGATTTACAAATATTTTCTTCCATTTTGGTATGTTGTCTCTTTACTCTGTTGATTGTTTCTTTTGCTGTTCAGAAGCTTTTGCTGTGCAGAAGTGATGATGTCTCACTTGTTACTGTTCTTGTTGCCTACACTTTTGGTATCATATCCATGAAATCACTGCTAAGACTAATGTTATGAAGCTTTTCCCCTATGTTTTCTTCTAGGAGTTTTATATTTAAGTATTTAATCCATTTTGAATTAATTCTTGTGTATAGGTGTCAGTGTCCAATTTCATTACTTTGTATGTGGATATTCAGTTTTCCCAACAGCATTTGTTGAAGAAAGTATCCTTTCCTCATTGTGTATTCTTGGCACTCTATCCTGTCAAAGATAAGTTGGCCATATATGTATGGATTCATTTATCTTATGACAGTACCATACTGTTTGAATTACTATAGCATCACAGTGTATTTTGAAATCAGGAAGTATGATGTTCCTACTTTGTTCTTCTCAAGATTATTTTGGCTATTTGAGCTTCTTTGTAGTTCCATATACACTTCAGCGTTGCTTTGTTATTTCTATTAAAAAATGCCATTGAGATTTTGATAGAGATCGCATCCAATTTGTAGATTGCTTTGGGTGTATGGATATTTTAACAATATTAAGTCTTCCAACTCATAAACATGAGATGTGTGTCCGTTTCTTTTTAAATTTTATTCATCATTGTTTTTCAGCATATATATCTTCTACTTCTTAAGTTTATTCGTAAATATTGTATACTTTTTGATGATATTGTAAATGAGATTGTTTTATTTCCTTTTCAGGTAGTTTATTGCTAGTATATAGAAACACAACTGATTTTCGTATGTTAATTTTATAGTCTACAATTTTACTGAATTCATTTAATTGTTCAAATATGTTTGTGTGTGTGTGTGTGTTTTTTTTAGAGTCTCACTCTGTCACCCAGGCTGGAGTGCAGTGGCATGAACCCGGCCCACTGCAACCTCCACCTCTTGATTAAAGCAATTCTCCTGCCTCAACCTCCTGAGTAGCTGGGACTACAGGCGCCTGCCACCACGCCCAGCTCATTTTTGTATTTTTAGTATAGAAGGGGTTTCACCATGTTGGCCAGGCTGGTCTTGAACTCCTGATCTCATGTGATCTGCCTGCCTCGGCCTCCTAAATTGCTGGAATTACAGGTGTGAGCCACCACATCCGGCCTTGTGGTGTCTTTAGAGTGTTTTACATATAAGATCATGTCATCTGCACAAACAGATTATTTTACTTCAATTTAGATGCTTTTTATTTTTTTGTTGCCTAATTGCTGTGACTAGGACTATGCTGAACAAAAGTATTCAGCATACTTCCTGATCTTAGAGGAACAGCTTTCAGTTTTTTACTACTGAGTATGATGTTAGCTATGGGCTTCTCATATACTGTCTTTATTATGTTGAGGTAATTGCCTTCTGTTCCTAGTTTGAGAGTTTTCATCATAAAAGATGTTGAATTTTGTCAAATCCTTTCGCTGTATCTATTGAAATTACTGTGTAATTGTTACCCTTTGTTCTGTTAAAGTAGTGTTACACTTTAGTTGATTTTTGTATTTGGAACCATCCTTGCATTCCAGGGATAAATGCCACTTGGTCATGGTGTATGATCCTTTTAATGTAGAGATGAATTTGAATTGCTAGTATTTTGTTGAGGATTTTTATATCTATGTTTATCAGGGATATTGTCTTATAGTTGTCTTTGCTTGTAGTATTTACCTCACTTTAGTATGAGGGTAATGCTGGCCTCAAAGAATTAGTTTGAAAGTGTTTTCTCCTCTTTAATTTTTAAGAAGAGTTTAAGGAAGAGTTTAAGTTTAAGAATAGTTTAATAAAGACCATATATAAGAACTGGAATTAAATATTCTTTAAATGTTTGGTAGAATTCACTAGTGAAGCCATCTGGTCCTGGACTTGCCTTTGTTGGAAGGTTTTTGATTGCTTGTTCAATCTCCTTACTAGTTATAGGTCTGCCCAGATTTTATATTTCTTCGTGACTCAGTCTTAATAGGTTATATGTTTCTAGGAATTTCTTCTTTCCTTCTAAGTTATTCAATTTATTGTCCTATAATTGGGCGTGGTAGTCTCATGATTATTTTTTTTTCTGTGGCATCAGGTATAAAGTTTCATCTTGCACTTTGAATTTTATTGAGTCTTCTTTTTTTCTTAATCTAACTAAAGGTTTGTCAAATTTGTCCTTTCAACAAACCAACTCTTAGTTCCACTTATTTCTATTTTTTTCGATTCTCTGTTCCATTTATTTCTGCTCTAAACTTTATTTCCTTCTATCTGATAATTTTTGGCTGTTCATTCTTTTTTCTAGTTCCTTGAGGTGTAACATTAGCTTATTTGAAATGTTTCTTTTTAAATGTAGTTATTGCTATAAAATTCCCTCAGTACTGCTTTTGCTATATTCCACGTTTTAATATATTGTGCTTTTGTCCAAAGATATTTTCTAATTTCCCTTTTGATTTCTTCTTTGACTCACTGGTTATTCAAGAGTATGTTAAATTTCCACATATTTGTGAATTTTCCAGTATTCCTTCTACTACTGATTTCTAGTTTTGTTCCATTGTGGTCAGAAAAGATACTTGGTATGTTTTCAATCTTCCATTTGTTAAGACTTGTTTTGTGACATAACATGATCTATTATGGAGACTGTCCTATCTGTGCATGAGAGAAATATATATTCTGCCACTGTTGGGTAGAATGTTTTGTATACATATTAGGTCCATGTTGTCTATAGCGTTGTTCAAGTCTGCCGTTTGCTTACCTGTTTTCTGTCTGAATGTTCTATCCATTGCTAAAAGTGGGTTATATTGAATTATCCCACAATTATTGTATTACTATTTTTCCCTTCAGTTCTGTCAATGTCTGTTTTATATATTTAGATGCTGATGTTGGGTGCATACATATTTATAACTGTATATCTTCCTGGTGAATTGACCTTTTTATTATTATTTTTGTTCTTCTTTGTCTCTCATGACTGTTTTTGATTTGAAGTCTATCTTGTCTGACACAAATATAGCCACCCCTGCTCTCTTTTGGTTGCCATTTGTATGGAATATCTTTTTCCATCTCTCCATTTTTAGTGTATGTATCCTTAAATCTAAAGAGGGTCATCTGTAGACATCACATCATTAGATCTTGTTCTTTTATCCATTCAGTCACTCTGTGTTTTGATTGGGAAGTTTAACTTATTTAAAGTAATTATTGGTAGGTAGGGACTTAACTATTGTCATTTCACTAATTGTTTCTCTCTTGTAATTCTTTTGTCCCTTTTTCCTTTTGTGCTGTCTTCCTTTGTGTTCCATTGCTTTTTGTATATATCGATAAAGGTTTTCTTTTTCTTCTTTTGTGATTCTTCCATAGGAATTCTGTTTGTGTTGACCATGGGGCTTTTGTAAAATCTTATATAGTAACAGTCTAAGCTGATAACTTAATTTCAATTGCATACAAAAACTACACTTATACTTCTCCCTCTCCTGCACTTTATTCATGTCACAATTTATATATTTTAGTTGTATTATTAACATTTTCAGTTAGTTTTTGACATTTTTATCTTTTAACTCGTATATTAGAACTAAAAGTGATTTAATTCTGGATACTACTATAACAATATTACTGTATTCTGTACAGTATTACAATTACTATTACATTACTATTGTAATAGTAAACTACTATAAAGAATTAGTGAGCTTGAGGACAGGTCATTTTTTAAGACTCCAAAAGCAATTGCAACAAAAACAAAAATTGACAAATGGGACCTAATTAAATTGAAGAGCTTAATAGTAAACTACTATTACAATATTACTGTATTCTGTATTTATCTATATATTTACCTTTACCAGTGAGTTTTATACTTTCATGTTACTGTTTAGCATCCTTGAGTTTCAACTTAAATAACTCCTTTCAGCATTTCTTGTAAGGCAGGTCTAGTCGTAGTAAATTCCCTCAGCTTTTGTTTGTCTGGGAAACTCCTTGTCTCTCCATTTTTGAAAGACTGTTTTCCTGGGTGTACTGTTCTTGGTTGATTTTTCTTTCAGCACTTTGAATATATCATCCCATTCTCTCTGATCTGTAAGGTTTCTGCTGAGAAATCCACTCATAGTTTTATGGCGGCTCCCCTGTACATGTCAAGTCACTTTTTACTTGCTGCTTTCAAATTTTTCTTTGTATATGGCTTTTGACAATTCAATTATAATGTTTCTCAGTGTGGATTTCTTGGATTCCTTCTACTTGGATCCCTTGGGCTTCCTGGATCTAAACATCCATTTAATTCCCCAGATTTGGGATGATTTTAGCTACTATTTCTTTGATTACACTTTCAAGTCCTTTCTCTCTTCTTCTCTGGGACTCCCATATTGCAAATGTTGGTCTGCTTGATAGTGGCTCACAAGTCTCTTAGGATTTCTTCAATCTTTTCATTCTTTTTTCTTCACTAATGGCATAATACTAAATGACCTTTATTTTTCTTCCAAACTTTACTTTAGATATAGGAGGTACACATGCAGGTTTGTTACATGGGTAAACTGTGTGTCACTGGGGCTTGGTGTACAAATGATTTGTCACCCAGATAGTGAGCATAGTATTCAATAGGTAGTTTTTCAATCTTCACCCTCTTTCCACCCTCCAACCTCAAGTAAGCCCCAGTGTCTACTGTTCCCTTCTTTGTGTCCATGTGTACTCAATGTTTAGCTCCCACTTATAAATTAGAACACACCGTATTTGGTTTTCTGTTCCTGCATTAATTTGCTTAGGATAACGCTCTGCAGCTGCATCCATGTTGATGCAAAATATATGATTTCATTCTTTTTTATGTCTGTGTAGTATTCTATGGTGTACATGTACTACACTTTCTTTATCCAGTCTACCACTGATGGGCATTTAGGTTGATTCCATGTCTCTGCTATTGTGAAAAGTGCTGCAACAAACATATGTGTTCATGTGTCTTTATAGAATGATTCCTTTGGAAATATATCCAGTAATAGAATTGCTGGGTCAAATGATAGTTCTAGGTTCTTTGAGAAATCTGCAAACTTCTTTCCATATTGGCTAAACTAATTTACATTCCCATTCCCTCTGTGTACCAGCAGTGTATAAGCTTTCCCTTTTCTCTACAATCTCACAAACATGTTATTTTTTGACTTTTTAATAATAGCCACCTTGACTGATATGAGAAGGTATCTCATTGTGGTTTTGATTTGCATTTCTCTGATGAGAAGAAGACATACTTCTTTAGTCTTCTTTATATTCATGCCCTTTGCCCATTTTTTAATAGGATTGGTTTTTGCTTGCTGATTTAAATTCTTTATAGATTCTGGATATTAGATCTTTGTTGGATGCATAGTTTGCAAATATTTTCTCCCATTCTGTAGGTTGTCTGTTTACTGTGTTGATAGTTTATTTTGCTGTGCAGAAGCTCTTCAGTTTAATTAGGTCCCATTTGTCAATTTTTGTTTTCTTGCAATTGCTTTTGGAGTCTTTAAAAATGACCTGTCCTCAAGCTCACTAATTCTTTATTCTTCTTGAGCTAGTGTGCTGTTATATTGCTCTACTGAATTTTTCTTTTATTTTCTTTTAGAGCTGTCTTGCTCTGTCACCCAGGCTGGAGTACAGTAGCATAATCACAGCTCACTGTAACGTCAAACTCCTTGGCTCAAATGATCCTCCCACCTCAGCCTCCTAAAGCATTGGGATTACAGGCATGAGCCACTGTGCCTGGCCTCAGTTCAGTGATAGTATTATTCAGCACCAAAAGTACCTATTTTGTTCTTTTTAAAACTTCCTTTTTGTTGAAATTCTTATTTTGTTCATGTATTGTTCTTCTCAGCTTGTTGAGCATCTTCATAATGATTATTTTGAATTAGTTGTCAGAAAATTTGTATATCTCCATTTCATTAGGGTCAGTTTCTGGGGATTTATCTTATTCCTTTGTTTGGACCATGTTTCCCTGCTTCTTAATTTTCCTTGACTCTTGGTATCAGCATCTATACATTAGAAAAAACATCCACTTCTCCCAGTCTTGCAGACTGGCATTGTACAGAAGACCCTTATAAATAAGCCTACCCAGAGATCTCTCAAATCTTTGTGCTAGTCCAAACCACCATCTTTGTTGTTATCAGCCTCCAGGCATTTAGAGTATGTCAGATCCTGTCAACATTTTAAGACAGGTGTGACAGAAGCTAGTCCCAAGAACATCCCTTGAAAAGCTGCAATGGACACACAGTCCAACTCCTTCTCTCCCGAGGGAGAAGCCAGAATCTGTTTTCCCCGCCCCCCCACTCACTCTGCACTGAGCCAGGTGGAGGGCATGTGGCAAATGTTTGTGTCCTAGAGCAAACTGTCATCTTTATTCTCAGCAGTCACCAGTCACCTTGGGTATGCTGGGTCCTATCAGCACTCTGAGACAGGCAAGACAGAAGTCAGTTCCCTCAGGCATTCCTCAGAGAATTCAGAACACTGGATGTATTGTCAAGTCCCTTATCTTGCTCTTCCCCTCAGGGAGAAGCTGAAAACTGTGGTATGGGTTTCCTCTCAATTGTATGATGTTGTGCTAGGAGTAGGAATTATGGTGAGGATGTCTCAAATTGTCCTACTGGCTTTGATGTGGCTGGCCCCATGCTTGCCAGGATGCAGGCGCCTGCCTACTGTTTTCTGAATTTTTCACAAAGGAAACTGGTCCATATACTGCTGTTGGTGTGCCCATAAGGAGTAGGCAGGGCCATGGCTTCCTGTTTCAACATCTTGCCAACAGCATTCTCACACTTTGTTTTGTTTTGATATCTCTTTTTAATGTTAGAGGCTTTACTCAGAAGTCTGGTGATCCTTGGCTCTCTGTTCATATTTAAAAGTGGGTCCTAAAAGGCTAAGTGGTATCCCTATGGCCTAGGTGGGGCTTGTCACGTAGTTGGCTTCACTGTAGTGTCTTCTGCCTGGTCAGTTTCACTGAGGACTCCTGAGGTCAGTATCTTTAGATATTTTCTTCTGGGGTACTCAGTTCCTGAGAAAATAATCTTTCATTTTCTCAACAGAAGGTTCAAGTCTGGGAAGCTGACAAGAAAAATGGGCTGCTGGGGTAGGGTGGAAATAAGCATTGGGTGAGCAGATCCCATAATTTAGGATGTACACTTTTACTTAATTTCCTCTTCCAAATCCAGTACATTATCTGCAGCAGTCAGCTTTGGCTGTTTAATAAACAACCACAAAATCTCAGTGGCACAAAATGAAAAGCATTTATTTTTTGTTTCCATGTCTATTAGTTGGCTCAGGTAACTCAGATTACAAGTCTGCAGATCAGCTGGGGCAGCTCTCTAAAGTGAGCTGGTTGCCTGGGCTGTTCCACTCTGTAACTCTCATTCTGGGGTTCCACAAGAGAGGCAGAAGCTAATTAGGATACATTCTCATGATAATGGCAAAAGTGCAAGAAGACAAGCCCAACCACTTAAGCAATTTGAAAGCTTTTCTTAAATTGTGTTTGTTGCAGAAAGCAAGTGACATGGCCAATCCCAAAGCCAGAGAGTAGAAAAGTACACTCCACCCATTATGAGGGTATGAATATAATACTACAGAGAAATGAATAATTGGGACTGACATTTCAAAATACCACAGTATCCCTGCTATTAACAGTACCTAGTATTCTCCAGTCTGGAGTCCCTGTTTCAAAATATTCTAAAGAATAACTCTACAGGCTCCCTTTGAGCAGGAAAGGAGCAGTTAACCACATCTTTCATGTTTTTGACATCTATTTACAAGTATTTGGCACAATCAAATTATGAACTTTTCTGTGACACTATAGTGCAAATTGGCTTGTTTCTGGGGTATTCACATTGTTGGTTTAGGACTCCGCTTTCTTAGGTCTGCTGTATCAGACCATCTGATTAACCTTCCAAACTTCGTACTTTTCTTTTTTCCAATTATCTTTGCCCTTATGAATGTATTACTTTAAAGAAAAAGCTGTTTTCTGCCATTGTAAGATTGTAGAGTAAGGCATGTATTTGATCTGCCATCATTAACCAAAGGCTATAGTTATATGTATAATAAATGTAAATAACTCTTAATTTGTGGAGAAAATTCAAGCAGGGACTTGGCTTAGCTAACACTTAAGTTATTTGCTGAAAAGTAAGATAAGTACAGGAAAAAAAAGATAACATATGGTTCAAGGGAATAAGTATACATTCATTAGGTGCAAAATTGATTAATAATTGGATGTGCGTTACATATAAATGCTAAATGACATTTCTTCATTCTTCCTTGATCTGAGGGCTTTTGCTCTATCAGTCCTATGTGACTAGGAATGAAACACAACGGGTAATGGTCAGGGAAGTGAGGTGTTGGTGAGGAAGAGGAGTATGCCTTCTCGAAAGGGACGTTTATTCATTGGAGGATTTGTGGACAAAGGAGTAATTTCTATAGTAGAGCAATTTAAGGTTGGAATTACTTTCTCACCTAAATAATCTGATTTTCTGAACAGTTCAGGTGATGGAAAGCTGTCTTCAAAACTCTTGTATTCTGCATAAGAGTCTGTTACTGAATAGCTCAGAGGAGAACTGGCCATACCATGGTGCAAACTTAATCCTGTAGAATAAAGGAACAAACAAAATGGATAAATGTTTTGATACAAAACAGATGTGAATCCTAAAAATTGAAATGTATGGAAATGTACATGCTTAGTTATATATTATTACTAGAACATAAAACTGCTTCTACATACAACTAAAAAGGCATAATATTTTTAACTATTTTAATTTGATCTTGGACAATCATTCAATTTTTGATGGTGATAAATTTGTTATAATCCTCTTTTGTTGTTTTTCAAAGTTTTACAACTTACTCCTTTTCTCTACTTTGGGGTCAGTTGTGATTTTTGGCTCAAAAATTTAAGTTTTTTTTTTTTTTTTTTTTGAGACCAAGTCTCGCTCTATAGTCCAGGCTGGAGTGCAGTAGCGTGATCTCAGCTCACTGAAACCTCCGCCTCCTGGGTCCTGGTTCAAGCAATTCTCCTGCCTCAGCCTCCCAAGTAGCTGGGATTACAGGAATGCGCCACCATTCTGGTTAATTTTTTTTCTTTTTTTTTGTATTTTTAGTAGAGATGGGGTTTCACCATGTTGGCCAGGCTGGTCTTGAACTCCTGACTTCATGATCCACCTGCCTCGGCCTCCCAAAGTGCTAGGATTACAGGCATGAGCCACCGTGCCCAGGCAAAATTTAAGTTTTATATATAAGTAACCCACTAATTGTAAGCTAACTAGCCGAGGAAAGGGTGATTCTAGTTATTTCATCTAAAAAACAATGAGCCTACACATACACAAATAGATTAAAATAATTTAATAAGAGAGCATGGAAATAGACTCACACATAGATAAGCAACTGATTTTTGACCAATATGTAAAGGCAATTCAGTGGACAAAGGATAGTCTTTTAAACAAAATGTGCTGGAACAACTAGGTACCCGTATGAAAAAAACAAAATAATAAAACTTGCACTCATACCTTCCATCGTGGAAAGAAATTAACTCTAAATGCATCATAGATCTAAATGTAACTCCTAAAACTCTAAAACTTCTTTTAAAAAAAAAAGGGAAAGGCCGGGTGTAGTGGCTCAAGCCTGTAATCCCAGCACTTTGGGAGGCTGAGGCGGGAGGATCATGAGGTCAGGAGATCGAGACCATCCTGGCTAACATGGTGAAACCCCATCTTTACTAAAAATACAAAAAGAAATTAGTCAGGTGTGGTGGCGGGTGCCTGTAGTCCCAGCTACTCAGGAGAGGCTGAGGCAGGAGAATGGCATGAACCCGGGAGGTGGAGCTTGCAGTGAGCCAGACTGCGCCACTGCACTCCAGCCTTGGTGACAGAGAGAGACTCCATCTCAAAAAAAAAAAAAAAAAAAGGAGAAAATTGTAACACCGAGTTATGTGAAGAATTTTTCTATTTAACACTAAAAAAGATTCATAAAACAATAGCACTGATAATTTGGACTTTAGCAACATTTAAAACTTCCCTTCAAAAGAGACTATTAAAAGACAAGCTACAGGCTGGGCGCGGTGGCTCATGCCTGTAATCTCAGCACTTTGGGAGACCGAGGCAGGCAGATCACGAGGTCAAGAGATAGAGACCATCCTGGCCAACATGGTGAAATCCCATCTCTACCAAAAATACAAAAATTAGCTGGGCGTGGCGTCATGTGCCTATAGTCTCAGCTACTTGGGAGCCTGAGGCAGGGGAACCGTTTGAACCCAGGAGGTGGAGGTTGCAGTGAACCAAGATCAAGATTGGCCACTGAACTCCAGCCTGGCGACAGAGTGAGACTCCGTCTCAAAAAAAAAAAAAAAAAAAGGCAAGCTACAGATAGGGAGAAAACATTTGCAAATGGACTGAAATCCAGAATGTAAAGAACTGGCTCGGCACAGGCTCATAAGCAACTGATCTTTACAGGCTCATGCCTGTAAAGACAGCACTTTGGTATGCCAAGGTGAGAAGATCATATGAGCCCAGGAGTTTTGAGACCAGCCTGAACAACACAGTGAAACCCTGTATCAAAAAAAAAAAAAAAAAAAACATGAAAAACCAGAATATAAAGAACTGTGAAAACTCAATAATAAGAAAACAAATCCTCAATAAGAAAATGGACAATGTATTTGAACAGAGAATCTTCCCAGGCTCAGAGGTCTTAAAGTCATTCCTATGGGAGTGGACTAGAATGAAGAACTGTCCAATAAATGATGGTGACAGAACATAGTACTAAAAGTTGAGGAGAACCAGAGATTTGGTAAGAAAAGGGAAAATGTGCTCTGCTATATTTAGTCTGCATTTATTAAACATTTCCAATATGACAAGATAGAGATCAACACTGATAGAAACTAGTTGTGGGGGTCAGGGGTGGTGAATAAGAGATCAAACGGGAGCATTGTTCTGAAAACCTATTATTTCCTACCCTGGAACTAACTTACACCTATCTCTGCTCATCCATTACCTACCTCAGACAACTAACTCTTTGTCCTTCCTCCCAAGACCTCACTGCAACTTTTTCTCCTATGCCAACTCCCTTGTTAAAAATGAGAACTGTTTTCTACCTGGACATCTTTTCCAGCTGCCACTGCAACACTTAAATTGACTGACTCAATCTACCATCCTTCTCCATATCCTCAACTGTCAAGAGTAGTAGGCTGTCTCTCTGAGCATCCTTTGCTTTCCCTTCTCCAACTGCCATAGAGTATCCTGTCCCTGTCCTAGCTAACTTTTATCCTTCTCACACTGTCTTCATCCTTCCCATCCACATGTTATATCTATCCTGCCTTCCATTCCTCAAAATTTAATGAATACCCCTCATAGCTGAGCTATCCTTAACACTAAGCCCCAGAACTCAAGCTGGGCTCAGAAATAAGGAAAGCCCACCATCTGGGTAGTTGAGTACAAAAAATAATAAATGTTAATGTTGTATCAGTGGGAGGCTGTCCCTGGTGTCACAAGTTAGAAATGTAAATGCAATTTAAAAATATATTTTTATCAAATTGTTCATTGTTAAACTGACAAATAGTTCTACAAAGCTTATAGCAAAAACTGCAATCTCATCTCATATCTCCCCATCATAATTTTCTACCCTCTAGAGACAATTCCTTTCAACTCTATTAATGGTTTCTTTTGATAGGCACCTCCTTTACATTTCTAAATTAAATGCATTCAATGTTTCTATTATTATGACTATTCAAATATACTTCTAGCCAAGCCCTATACTGTGAGCCACATTCATCACCTTTTTGCTACAATTTATTTTCCTTTGAGTTGTTACCTAATTTTAAAATTTGTTTTCTAAGTACTTCATTAAGTATTAATACTAAGTACTATTTTGTTCCAACTTTTTTTTTTATTTCTTTTTGAGACAGAGTCTCACTCTGTCACTCAGGCTGGAGTATAGTGGCAGGATCTTGGGTCACCGCAACCTCTGCCTCCCAAGCTCAACTGATCCTCCCACCTCAGCCTCCTGAGTAGCTGGGATTACTACTGCTAAGCTGCTAAGCCTGGCTAATTTTTTGTACTTTTAGTAGAGATGGGATTTTGTCATGTTGGCCAGGCTGGTCTCGAACTCCTGACCTCAAGTAATCCACCCACCTTGGCCTCCCAAAGTACTGGGATTATAGGCGTGAACCATGGCGACCGGCCTTGTTCCAACTTTTTCCAAGAATTTAAATTTCAATACTTTAAAAATACTTTAAAATACTTTTAAAAAAAAACCAGGTTATCTATTTTTTATTTTCCTCCCTCTCTCCCTCTTCTTTCTTCTTTTTTAAAAAAGTATAGCTATTAGAGACCTCAATCCATTTGCTCAGATTTGGACTGTTAGTCCTCTATACATCCTACACAGTTGTCTTCCTAGGATTTCCCTTTACCATTATCCTAAGAAATTCACATATTTCCTGTATTAGATAAGAGCCTTTGATTCCTAGATCCCATGATTTCTTCTTTATTATTTCCTGGTTTTCTTGGAACATCTGCTTCATTCCCGAGAAAAGGTACAAAGAAGATGTGTCTAAAAATTCCTTTATCCTAACACTTGAGTGACAGTTTGGCTGGGTAAGAATTCTAGGTTAGTATATTTAAGAGACTGATTCAATTTTTTTGATGTGTGACAGCTTTTAAACCTCACTGTTCCCTCTTCCCCTTCCCACCTTACATCTGGGTGACAAGAGAGCCTTGGTGGTCCATCTTTTGGCAATGGTAGCAAGTTCAAACCATGCACAGGAAACCTCAACCTGGTCCGATCCTCTAAACATCATGAAAACTCCAGGCCAGGCCTCCTTCCCCTTCATTCTCAAGTCATTTGCAGTCCTGCTTGGAGTCATCTTTCTCCCGAGAAAGGCTCATTATATGAGTAATATACCTTTCCATACCTTCCTGGTGCGTGGATGGCATAATCAGTGTTGAAATCCAGGACAACTCTTGAATGGGAGTCCATCCTGACTCTGCAAAATCAGTGTTCTTCAGAATTCTGAATACATTTTTCTCCCCACCACATTCTACCTTCTGGAGTTGTTCTTCAGAAGTCCAATGCCATTGATATTCTTGATTGCTTATTGCAACTGATTATTTTTTCTCTGGAAAACTAATAAATTTCTCTATCTTGAGGATTTAAAAATTATATAATGTTACTGTAACTTGGTGTGTTTTTTTTTTTCATTTATTGGGGTGAGCGCAGTTTGCACTGTCCAAATTTGGCTCTCCGTATCTCTGTTCATATTCAGAATTTGAATGGCTCTTTCAGTAAATATACTCATGAACATTTTTAATTCCAGGAAAATTTCTAGCTTTGTGTGTTTAATAATTTTCCTTCTGTTTATAATGTCTGAACTACTGTTTTTTAGATGTTAGAATCATTGGACTCATCTTCTAATTATTTTTCTTGTTAAAATAACAACTTTATTGAGATATAATTCACATGCCATAAAACTCACCCTTTTTTTTTTTTTGAGACGGAGTCTCGCTCTCTCGCCTAGGCTAGAGTGCAATACTGCGATCTTGGCTCACTACAGCCTCTGCCTCCCAGGTTCAAGCAATTCTCCTGCCTCAAAAATTCCGAGTAGCTGGGATTAGAGGTGCATACCACCAAGCCCGGCTAATTTTTTGTATTTTAGTAGAGACAGGGTTTCACTGTGTTGCCCAGGCTGGTCTCGATCTCTTAGGCTTAGGCAATCCACCCACCTCGGCCTCCCAAAATGCTAGGATTACAGGCACAAGCCACTGTGCCTGGCAAAAACGTACCCTTTTAAAGTGTACAATCAGTGGGTTTTTTTGTAGACTTATGGAGTTGTGTCCCGACTGACACTATTTCTATCCTTTATCTTCTCTTTCATGTTTGTTCAACTTTTTGGAATATTTCCTTAAATTTATCATCCAATTCTACAGAATGTTTTCTGATTTCATATTTTTATTTTTTAATGAATTTTTTGTTCTGAATGCTTTTTATAGGAGACTGCACTTGTTTCATGGACACAATATTCTTTCATCATCCTGAGGATATTAATGAAACTGTGGCTTTTTAAAAGATTTCTTTTTCTTGTATTGTTGCCCTTCAAGTTTCTTTTATTTAGTATCTATTACTTTAAATGTTTACTTAAAAGGTCTGGTAATTCTTGAATGTTCAAGAATGAGGTACCAAAATGGCATCATAACTGGGGCATAGGAAGAAGTGGATTTTACTGAAAAGTATTTAGATGGGGACCAGGCCATACTACCAGAACGCAGATTCCACAGTCTTCTCCTGGGCACAGAAGTTTCCAAAAGAGGAATCCTTTAATCTTCTAGTTGGAGTGTATTTGCCTGAATGCATAATGGGTCTGGGGATTTCACATCAAAATATACAGACTTTCACTTAATTCCCTTTCCTCCCCGGCCACTGATAGTTTTCAGTACAGTATCCTTGAATCCAGACCCTCTGCTTCAATGTCTTAGACTACCAGGGTGGGGAGAAGCATAGTTTCCTGGCCACAGTGTGTTAAGGAAAGGGTCAAAGAAAGCATCTAACTGTTACTTTTGAAGATTCCAAAACATCTTATTTTACATATTTCCTCCAGGAATATGTAATGCCTCTAATTCCTGAACCTTTAGCCTGAATCAGTTTGTTTCCTGGTTTGTCTCTACTCTAGACACCTAGTTTTCAGCTTTTTTTTTTTTTTTTAAGATCTGTTAGGTCAATTATAATTCATTAATCTACCTTCCAGATTCCAAACTTTCATTAATTATCTCTTGCCAGCTGAGGTCTCTTCTTTGAACCTATGGCTTTACAACATTTTTATGCCTTTATTGATATTTTAGTAGGGTTTCAGAAAAGAGAAATGTGTATTCAATCTTCAACATTAAATATAAAGTCCATAATTAATTTTTCAACGTGTTATAAAGTTACTAGATTCCAAGGTAGAATTAAAACAATAAATCATATGTTAACTAGAATTCTGTGGGCTGCTCAAAACTTAGCCCATCACAGTGTTTTATTATGGGGAAAAGTATTTCAAGTTTCAAATATCAGCAAATGAACTTTTAGAATACAAGCAGTTCGTAAGTTAGAGACAATTTATTTTCTATTTCCTTATACCTTTCACATGTCAACTTGATAAACCTAGTAATCAAGGACATTTCTCATATATTTAAACTATGATTTTAGAAAATGCTGATTATGGTTAAATGGTATTTTCTCTAAATAGAGTACAAAACCCATCCAACAAGCATTTGAGACATTCAACAATTATTTGAACCTGTATTATCTTTGAAACTGTATTCCAAGCATGGGATAGGAAGATAAAAGATAGTGCTAATTTTCAATGGCTTTAGAGTCATTTTCCTCTTTTTCAAGAGTTAAAGACAGACAAAAACAATTACATTGTGGTTTTGAGTCTTTTGACAGAAGTATACAGAGTGCCACAGAACTACCAGGATAGAACAAGTCACCTAGAAAAAGAGAAGTCAGAAGAGGCTTCCCAGGAGAAATGGCTCTTGAATTTATTTTTGAAAAAGTTAATAAGGCAAAGAAGGGAGAGGAAGAAGGAGAGAAAAGCATTTCCTGAGCACCTCCTATGTTCTTTTGCACTGCATTCTAGGAAATATTCCTCTAGTCTATTTTCTAGCTCACTAATTTTAGTTGAATTAATTCCAATATTAGACTCCTTGGTTTTTAATTTGATAATATTTTTGTTCCCAGGGACTATAATTTTTTTCATAGCAGCCTGCTATATTATGGATTCAGTGACCTCTTGTATCTAGAGATACTTAGTTTTGTGCCATTTCCTCAAATGTTAGTTCTATTTGTTGCATTTGTTGCCTCTTTTCCATGGAACTGGTTTTCTTCAAAAGTCTGGATATTCCTGGTTGCCTTATTCATGTCTCTGAGAATCTGTTTATATGGCAGTAAGTAAAAATTCTGAAACAGTGGCTTGCTTCTGGAGATTTCGGAAGAGTGATGAGACATTCTGGGAACTTGTGTTCTAGGTGGGGATGTCCTGTATGTTTTACATACTGTAGGTTACATGGGGGCACTGCCCTGTCTGGCCAGTGTCCACAATGGAAGTCTGCTGTATCAGAAGTCTCATGGTTCAGAGAGCCATACTAACTTTATTATGGAGTTAACAAACAGAAGAATTGACTACCACTTTTACTTTTTTCTTCCTCTGCTATCCTTGTGGTAATATGCAGCTACTTCAGACTCTCCTCTGTTTATCAACTCAGCCCCAACATTTGACTCTTAAGAGCCAGCCCCCCTGATAGTTCACTTTGCTTAGGAGTAATTCTCAGGGTTTTCTCCTGGCAGCAGGCACTGGTAGCTGCCAGAGTTTCCAGTAGAAGGGGATAATGAAAAAGGGACCAGATATTTCAAATGTAGTTCTTAATCCATCACCTTGACAATTCCTTCAAGATCTCTCTTTTTTGTTTTTTTTGAGATGAAGTCTCGCTCTTGTCCCCCAGGCTGGAGTGCAATGGCACAATCTTGGCTCACTGTAACCTCCACCTCCCGGGTTCAAGTGATTATCTTGTCTCAGCCTCCCAAGTAGCTGGGATTACAGGCACCTGCCACCATGCCCAGCTAATTTTTGTATTATTAGCAGAAACGGGGTTTCACCATTTTGGCCAGGCTGGTGTAGAACTCCTGACCTCAAGTCATCCACCTGCCTTGGCCTCTCAAAGTGCTGGGATTACAGGCGTGGGCCACGGCGCCTGGCCAAGATCTCTTTTATTACAGTCTTTTGCATTTACTGATCAAGGATTTAGAGTATTTCGAGTATTTCTAGGATACTTTTATCTCTGCAGTGTTTTTTTTTTTTGCTCTTGATATGTTCATCAATTTTGTCTCATCTGCTTTTAAGAATTCCTCTGTACTTCCAATGTGCTGGTGGCATCCTTGTTTTCAAAATAACTTTGATTATACCAATATGTAGATGGCTCACCAATTTCTATCTCCAGCCCTCCATATCCAACTACCTGGTGGATATTGCTACTTAGCCATCTTAAATGCACTCATAACTTACTATACTAAAAACTGAATTTTTAGTCTTTTCCTCAAACCAGTTTTTCTTTCAGTGAATGACACTACCTTGTATCCAGTTATACAAGCCAGAAATAGTAGTCATCTTTGACACCTCCATCTCCTTCACTCTTCATTTGCCAAATCCTGTCTCATTACCTGAAATAGCCATCACATCAGCACCCTTCTTTCCATCTCCAATGTCACCACCCTAGAAGGCACCATTATTTCTCCACTAAACTACTTGAACAGCCTATTAACTACACTCCTGATTCTTTCCAGTCCTTCTTCCACACTGCAGCTAAAGTGATCATATCATTCTCTATTAAAATGACTTCAATGACTTTCTGCTGCTCCAAATATAAACATTAATATTTCTGATATGGAAGACAAAGCTATTCAGGGCCTCAAACTGGTTGTCTAATCCTGTCTTATACTCACATTTCCTCCTACTCTGTGTACTGCAGTCATACCGGCCTTCTTCAGTTACTCAACGCATAATGCTTAGTCCCGTGGTAGAGCTTCCCTCTGCCTGAATTTCTCTCTACTCATCTCTGCATAGTTAATTTCTACTCTCCTTCAGATCTCAATTCAATTACCATTTCCTCATGGAAGTCTTCCCTAATTTCTCTAAATAAACTCAAATTACTCACACTCAAGTCAATCCCTTTTATAGTACTTATCACAAGTAATTTCACATTTACTGGCATGTGCTTAAAGGCTTTAAGGATGAGATCTATAGCACAGTCAGAAGGATTCACTTTGGAGTAGGAAAAAGACACCTCTTCCACTGAGATGGGAAGATGAGGACAGATACAGATGGATGCTTATGTTTGGAGGAAAGACAGAAAGCTGAGGGAGTTCACATCTGACAGTCTTACCTGATACTAGTTCACTATTTGATGAACTACTATCAACCTGGAGGTCATCAGTAACTGATTCCTAAGTGAAATAAGAATTAAAGCTATAGCAAAATTATGAGATTGACCATTTCTATATTATAATCTTGTACATTGATTTATTTTAGAAAAATGAAAACATCAACTTTGCATTTGTTTCATATATATAATACATTCATTCAGTTTATTGTTCAGATGTAATCTGATATTTAATATTAAACCTAAAAATAAATATTAAACTATAATACTATGAACATATCTTGTAATCAACAATATGCTAGTCAACTAACTACTGTGGGATGACAGCAAATAGAAGATAGAGGTGAATGTTTTTCTGGTTCCCTAGTGGGGAGGGGCTTTTTTTCCATCTATAGAGGCAAATATATAAATCAAAAGAAAAGACTAGTAAGTCTAAAATACTAGAAATAAAATTAAAGGCAAGTAAACAAATATGGAAACACTGATTATATATGTGTGTAGAAAAGTATAACTCTCTTTAATATTTAATAGACATTTAACAAAAAAGTACAAATGGCCAATAATTTGAGAAAAAAAGTATCAACTTCCCCAGCATTCAAGAAATGAAAAGTAAAAACCATGTTACTTTTCATCTATCTATCTATCTATTTCACATATACACACACACATATATATAAAAGTCTCAGGTAAGATGGTGCTGATTTATCAACATGAATAAAAAACTTGAGCATGATCCAACCTGTGATCCACTACAAAGTATTTATCTTAGGGTAACAATGTGAGGTGCACAAAAAACTTCTGTAACAGAATGTCTGGATATCAATAACAGCAAAACCTAGGAAACAATCTCAATTTCCCAACCATAGGGAAACAGTAATACAAATTACAGTATATCTGTCTACAAGACAAAACACTATGAAGACACTAAAAGTCATATTTTTGAAGACTAATGTATGGGAATATACAATAAGACAACTTGTAATTTTTTTTCAAGCACAGGAAAAAAAGGAACAGAAACATATAACAATTTGAAGAAACTTTCAAAGCACTATTTTTTCATAGTGTAAATACTCTACAAGGACTACTTTACACTGTTAAAACATGGGCTAAAAGCCTTTTTAAAAAATGTCTTGTGTTGAAACTGCCTTCCCCCAAAAACATGTTATAAGGAAATATTAAGTTAAAAAAAAAATAGAACTTGGCCAGGTGCGATGGCTCATGCCTGTAATCCCAGCACTCTGGGAGGCCTGGGGGGGGGGTGGATCCCTTGAGGTCAGGAGTTCGAGACCAGCCTGGCCAACCTGGAGAAATCCCCTCTATACAAAAATTAGCTGGGTGGTGGTACGCGCCTGTAATCACAGCTATTCAGGAGGTTGGGGCAGGAGAATCGCTTGAACCCGAGAGGCGGAGGCTGCAGTCAGTGAGCCAAGACTGTGCCACTGCACTCCAGCCTGGGTGACAGAGCAAGACTCTGTCTCCAAAAAAAAAAAAAAAAAAAAGGAACTTGACTATAAAGTTTAATGTTAAAGTCAGATGAGTTACAAGCAATTTTTAAAATCTGAGTTTCCCTAAATTAGTGCTGTACAGCTTTAAAATATAGTACAGAATTCATATTAAATACAGCATATCAAGAAGTTATAAACTATTCTAATGAATAAACATTAGAATGCTCTGTAACATATTAAACCCTTAGTAATGAATGTTTCCAGATGTTAACGGAAAATCAAATGGAAAACATGAAAAAAGGAGTTATTAAGTAACATTTTGTATTTGTCATACAGAAAATTCACCAATTATGGACGTTTCTCCAAAAACGTGTTAAGGGAAAGAGAAAAACAAAAATGCATGACTATGAATCTACCCAAGTCAGAAATTCAAGGCCCTGTCTAAATACACATCAGTGTTTGTAAAAATATTGGCGAGCTATCTAACATCTACTGAACAAAGCCCATTTTATTATTTCATCCGGAGATAACATCAGGTACTGATAGTCTCTACACTAAGTGTATCCAAGGAATAAAAGAGAAACATACATACACTCAACGGTGCAATCTTCTCATCCTGGGTGTCTTCACTAGACCTATTTTCTTGCAGACTCTTCTCTCCTGTAACTCTTAAGTGAGGGCTAACAAACAACATAATTAGTTTGCACCGTCTGGATTTGGCTCTCCACATCTAAACAGTTCATACTGTTTAGAATCTGAAAGGCTCTTCAGGGACATCTTTAGGAAGAAGTAAGGACCAGAGTGGTGACTTGCACCAAAACCCAAATGCAGTGTAACAATCTTACAGCTCAGCGACCAATTTATCTCACTTCCTTTTACGTAAATTGGCAAGCCTTCCCCTTTTTAAAAATAAATCTTCCTGAAGTCAAATTTTGGGGTCCATGTTCTTAGAAGAGCAAAATCAGAGTACTGTATTTGTTTTGTTCATTGACTGTTAGAATAAAAGGCTACTAGCAGAAAATCCGGCTGGAAGTTTTCTGAGGCAGCCAGCGAGGGTGGGGCTGTTATTCGAGCCTACATACCTGGGCAGCCCAGAGCCGCTACTTCCCTGCCTGCTCCTCTCCGCTTTCTCTGCAATCTTCGACAAGCCGTGCACGTTGCCTTTTCTCGTCGAACCTGAGAGAGGCAGGCACGTTTCAGGGCAAGAAACCCACCCACCGTCTTGAGGGGGTCCTGGGCCCGAGGCCTAGCACCGCCGCCCTCCCCCGGTACCATCCCGCAGAGCAGCTTGGCTGAGCTTACGGTGGGCGAGCCTTGAGCCTGTACCTGGTGGGGCCTCCGCCTTCGCGGGAGAGCCTAGGTCTGGCGTCGGGGTGAGATTGAGCCTCTGACCCGCCCGCTTTTTGCGGGTATAGACCCGTAGCGGCCACATTGCTATCCCACCCTACCCCCAGGCCTCGGGTGCCTCTGGACCCTCGATGGCCTGCCTTCCTGAGGATCAGGGGTAAGTCGCAGGGAGTCAGCGTCCAGGCGAGGCCCGCAGAGCAGCCCCACAGCAACTAACCCAGCGAAAGCAAAAGCCCCAGAGCTGGAGTCGCTGGTCCTCGCTCCCGCCTTTTTAGCTCTGTGAGGCCGCGCAGAGGCTTCTGGGAAAACGGAGGAACGCGGCAGCCGTCCGGCCCTCCTGTAGGAGCCCCTGGTTACTGGGCCGCTGGCGCAGGCTCCCTGAACTCTAGCGAAACGGGAATTTTTTGAAAAAAACTTCTTCCTCGTCCTGAAAAAGGTTTAATTCAGCCCCTCCTCGGTCTGAGCACTTAGGTTTCCCCTGTGGCTGCATGCTTAATTCAATTGGGCATGAAGGAGTAAAGGCCTTCCCTCCTTTGGGTGGGCCCAACACTTCCTCTGAGCGAGCTCTCCCTATCACCACTGCATAAGGCCTTAGTAATGGAGTTTTAGACCACCAGCACAGGCAGTCTTGTGAGGGGTCGGCCTCGGTTCAGGAAGGTCACAAAGAGGATTGAATGCACCTTAAAGTAAGGAGGAGCTTCTCCCCGAGGTATCACCTTCAGTCCCCTGGGCCTCCAACTTACTGGGAGGCTGTGGTAATTAAGAGTCTAACCAAGCCTCTGAAGATCCCGGGCTCTAGGAGGCTGCTTCTGGACGACAGAGTCCCTTAGCCTGTGTCCAGGAGCCATCTCTAGACATTTGGGCATCCTTATGGTTAAGGTAGAAGATTCCATAGGGACTCTCCTCCTTGTGCCCTGGGCCTCAACTTGTTGCTACACCAGACCAATCAGTTTCTTCTTCTTCTTCTTTTCTTTTTTTTTCTTTTGAGACAGGGTCTGGCTTGGCACCCAGGCTGGAGGGAGTGGTACAATCACAGCTCACTGCAGCCTCAAACTCTGGGCTCAAGTGATCCTCCCACCTCAGTCTCCCGAGTAGCTAAGACTACAGGCACGTGCCACCATGCCCAGCTAATTTTTAAATTTTTTTGTAGAGATGGGGTCTTGCTATGTTATCCCAGCTGGTCTTGAACTCTTGGCCTCACATGATCTTCCTGCCTTGGCCTCCCAAAGTGTTGGGACTACAGGTGTGAGCCACCTTGCCCAGCCTTGGTTCAACTTTTATGTAACAAAATTGTGAGTTATTTTTCAGTTGCCATGAACCCTCAGGTCATGTAACCTGAGCATGCCTAGATGAACCAAGCATGCAGCCACAGGGAAACCAAGTGCTCAGATCAAGGAGGAGGGACTGAATTAAGCAGATATGCCATGGCAGGATCCAACCAGGTTGAGCTCTGGCTTCATCGCGTAGCAGGATCCAGTCAGATCATGCCTCCCAGCATCACCTCATTACAAGATCCAATCAGATCACATCTCATTACCCTATGCTTATAAAAACCAACCCAAACCCCAGCTTAGGAAGACAGATTTGAGGATTTCCTCCTGTCTCCTTGCCAACCCACTTGCAATAAAACTTTTCTTTTCCCAAAAGTCAGTGTCATGGTATTAGCCTCTACATTCATCAGGCCATGAGCCCATTGATTGCTCGGTAACAAACTCTTCTGCTCTGACAATTAGAGACATGTTGGAATTACCTCCCTTTCTCTCCATACCCTAGGCTGAACCATCTGGCAACATCAGATGAGCATACTATGCATGTAACAATAACCATCTTTTTATTCTAAAAAGTGGAAATATTTCATAACATTTAAAATGCAGTTTGAAGAGATAAAACTGTGAAAGGCTCAAAGATTTTTCTGTAACACCTCAATATTGTATGTGCAAATATAAGCACATATATTTCCACAGTATTTTTGTAATATAATCACTCCGAATATTTTATTTAAAATCTGCTCATAGAAACATTTGTGATAATCAATTTACTAGATAATTAATAATCAAAATCTAGCTTTCTAAAGAACAGACGGTAGGCATTCTTGCCTGGTTTTACGTAGTGTTTTGAGTCGCTGAATCAATATTTACTGAACACCTTAATCTGTATTAAGCACTGTGGTAGGTCCTGGAGATACAGAAGTGAATCAGAAATGGCCCTTCAGTTAAGGATCTCACAGCCTTGCTGTAGTATAAAGCAATTATCGTCTTTCAACATCCTTTCTTTAGTCATGTCCATAATATGCTGGCAGGCAGTCTCTAGTTTACAAGCCAGGACTTTATGCTCCCCCCTCTCTCTTTGGGGGCTGTTGTGAAAAAACTCAGAGTTCTTAAATGACATTTGGGAGGTCTGGAGTCTGGGGTGCCTTAGGCCCAGAAATGGAAGAAACATTGCAAAATGAAAATAGGTTAAACCAAAAGCTGGTCTGCCATTTAGTAGTCCTGGTCCCTAGAACTCTGTCTCACTATACTCAATTACATTCACTGATGTGTCATCAAGTAATTCCCATAGGTTTGTGGGAATTAATATATCGGGTTTCAAAACCAGAAATAAACTTTGATATGATTTCTTTAGCCAAAAGGGTCCTTAGAGATGATCTAGATGCCCTCTCATTTTGCCACTGAGGAAACCAGAGTGTAGGGAAGCTATTTAAAACAGATGATTGGCATAGGGAATATGGTTCTCCTGGCATCTGGCTGCTGCACCTGTCATACTCCCGTTCTTCCTAACACATGGCTAGGAGAAAAGTAGGGGGAGCAAAGACAGGAGCTTGAATTCCTTGGCAGCAAGGGGAAGTGAAGGAACTAGAGACAGACTTGGTCTCTTTGATACTTCACCTGGAGTCAACCTATAAAGGGGGAAAGAAATGTGTCTTCTACAAAAGGATGAGGTAGGGCAGACATATCTCAAATTCAGTCGTCTATCTCCCCCTACTCCAGTTTCAAAGCTGCAAACACCAGTGCAAGTGTTCACTCATGAGTGTTCAAACTTCTTCCATTTCCCCATTGCACTGCTTCCATACCTAGACCCAGAACTCGGTAATCAGCATTTCAGTTCAACACATGGTGGATGTGACTAGGCTTAGAACAGTCATGGAGATATTAACTTCCATGGGAAAACAAAGGTCAAAGAGATTTCTGAATAAATCTTTTGGGAAAACAGCCAGTTTGTGGGTTTGAGATTCCCCAGAGCCCAAAGGAAATCTTTTTGAATGATGTTTTCTTATGGAGTAACCCACTGAGCATCTTTATGGTGCTATCCATGAACTATGGGAGTCCAACTGCAAACGAGTTTATTTTTGCTTGGTTGACAAGAATGGAATAAATTACAGTGATAGAGGAAATGTACCTTCAGGTATTGCAGTCTTAATGCTATGCAACATATGAAAAAGGACCAAGGGGATTTTCCTTCAATACGCATTTCTTTAGCATCTGCTATCAGCCAGAGCTGCACTGGGCCTAAAACTTCAAGCAACTCAGTCTAAGTGGGGGGTGGGGCAAAAGGACCATCAACCAATCAACCACGTGGAAAGCTTCTCAGAGAAAAGGATGCTGGAATCTGAGTTTTAAAAGATGAGTGGTAGGAGTTAGGGGACTTAGAGGAAAGGGCATTCTAGGAGAAAGGGACTATATGTGTAAAGGCATGTAGGCACAAGAAAATATGATGCTTTTAGGAAACTACAAAAAGTGGTGAGTATGATTGGAGCCGAGGCTCCATGGACGAGGGAATAGAAGAGATGCTAGTCCTTGTGTGCTGAACCAGCGAGTTTGAAGTTTATCCTGGAAACTATGGGACATCACTGAAGGACTATTAAGCAGGAAAGTGGCATAACTAGATTTTCAATTTAGAAAGATTGCCCTGGCTGAAATGTGGATGGCAAAATTTGAGGATGCTGGAGTGGAAACATGAAGGCTAGTTAATAAAGCACTGTAATATTCCAGACAAGAGGTAAGGGTGGCACAAACTACACGAATAGCTGTGACAATAGGGAGGAATGGATGATAGCAAACATATGGAGAAGGCAGAATCTGCATATCTTGGACACAGCAGAATTCATCATTTTAAGAAATCGTATCCATTATTCTGAATATGAGTAAAAGACATGGAAATGGTATTTTAAAGGCCACCATAATGGAAAATTTGAAGACAGTTATTTGTTATGTATTCATAAAAATGATTTAAATCCAGGCGATATCTGACAATAGCAAAAATTCCAACAGTGGCTTGGGCAAAGGAGCTCTTCTCTGGATGGACCATAAGTTCTTGGAGTTTATGGAATGTTAAGAGAGGACATAGAATACGGATGTAAAGTATACTGATTGGTAATGTAGCTTGATACTATGTTTATCATAAGCACTAACTGTGATTGATAATTACCAAATGTATTCACATAAGGGGATTATATTATATAAATAAATAAAATAGTAATTATAAGCAACTTTGAGAAATGAAAAATCTTTTATTTTTTACAAAAATTTTCATAAATGCATTTTATATTTAATATACATGCTATTATAACAAAGCAACTGAAAATGTAATTACAGTTAAGGTACTTTTATGCATATTTAAAAAGTAATATTTTAATCCCCTCAATTTTTAAAAATTGAAAGTAGAATAAGCAATTCTTCAAAAAATATCCATTTTCCCCCATGCAACTGTTGCAGTGATTTAACAAGGTAAATTAGAATAATCAGTCAAATGAATGTTTAAAAGCCACTGTCACCTCATGAAACCCTTTCCATTTGGGACCAAGTTTAGAAATGCTCATATTTCAAATATTTATCTACTGCTTCTGTGTTACAACCAATAATGTGTTCTAACTGAAGAGTTTCTCATTTGGGGTATTGACCTTACTTGAATGCTAACCCACTTCTTATTGCAGTTAATTGTAAATTCACAGAAAGTGTTTTCTAGCATACTTGAGAGGAAATTCAGACTACTAGGATCCCTTTTTCTTTTCATGTAAATGCTTCCTTAAAATTAAAACTGGCAAGGAAACACAGCCAATTTATAGTTTACCAATTTTATATATGGTTATTCATTCTTTTTTTTTCTGAGATATTAAGCACATTTGTAATTAGTCTGTTTTCATGCAGAAATATATTTTCCCATTCTTTACATTGATTTTAAAGTATTTTATATTTTAAATAACTATATCACATTTGTGCTTCATACATTTGGAAAATAAAGGATATTTCATTTTCTTTACTGCAGAAAAAGGAAAGGTTATTGGTTCTTTAATAGGTAATACAATCAAATTAAGTGCTGATTTCAAATTGCTAAAACATTATCTGATTGTAAAAAATTCCAATGGAAAGTTCTATTTTTTTCTCATACTTGTAGTTTTAACTACATTTAGAATGAAAGCATGACCTGTGTAAATGAAGGAAACATAAAATGTTTAATCCTTGGATTTCTGAGTTTGTGAGTTCCTAATACATGGGGTTAGGCCTACATACTATACCTGACCAGAGTCTCCTCTCCCATTTGCAAGGAAAGTCTCAATATTATATAAAGACATCTTCCACAGCAAAAGGAAAAACAGATTTGGTATATATTTTATAATATACACAAAAGGATCTATTTGCAAAATATGAGAATTACTAATACATTTGAATAACAGATAAAAAGGCCAAACATTTAAGAACGTATTTACACTTAAGGAACTGATTCTCTATTATACTTCTAGGCTTAAATAGGATCCGATGCCCAATATGAATGTGACTATCACAAGTACAACACCTTTTTCTATCTTTGTTAATGAGAAATATAAATTTTTTTCTCCTCCAGAATAAAGTTGGGAAATCTGAAGCAAGAAGGATTTTTCCATTGATACATAGGGTTTCATTTCTCATTTCTTACAAAATTAAGTGGCATTAAACAGAGAAATAGATAAATGTACATGCAATATATTTAGGGTACACTATTTACTTTTCTCAGCACATCTCAACTAACCCATTTATTGGCCCAAGTGTGATGATTTCCACATAGACCTGGAAATCTAGAAATATAAGGTCTTTTAAGTGGCAAAAAGAAGAAATCTTTTTTTTTTTTTGAGATGGAGTATCGTTCTGTGGCCCAGGCTGGAGTGCAGTGGTACAATCTCGACTTACTGCAAGCTCCACCTCCCGGGTTCACACCATTCTCCTGCCTCAGCCTCCCGAGTAGCTGGGACTACAGGCGCCCGCCACCACACCTGGCTAATTTTTGTATTTTTTTAGTAGAGACGGGGTTTCACCGTGTTAGCCAGGATGGTCTCGATCTCCTGACCTTGTGATCTGCCTGCCTTGGCCTCCCAAAGTGCTGGGATTACAGGCGTGAGCCACTGTGCCTGGCCAAAAAGAAGAAATCTTAAGTTGTCCATAATCAGTCATATCTATTATAAAGTATAAATAAAACAAAATAAGTTTTAAATTATTTGTTTATGTCACATTGTCCAAAATTCTTTTGGGCTTAAAGTCAACTATGAAATTTTAGTTGAGTAGGAGGACAATGAGAAACAGCTTCTTTTTTTGTTGTTATTGAAATGTAAGCAACTTGCCCTTAAAATAGTATGAATATCCAGTTCAGGTAACAATTTTCACTTTTAATTAGTCAAATATATATTAAATATAAAAATCTAATGCTATACAGATGTGACTTTGGACATTTTAAGTATTAGTTTATTCAGAAACACCTTTAAAAATCAGTGTGTATAGAACTAGCTCATTTCTTAAATGTCAAATTTAGAAGTGCAACAGTGGGTCTTCAGAGAGAATATGCCCAAGAAAGACTGGATAAAAAGACTGGGTAAATACATCAAATGAAACTGTGATTCACTTTTGACAAGACTGAAATATAAGTATGTAATCACTGATGCATATTTATTCAATAGGCCCATGTGATTATGTGGTTTTTAACTAACAGCATTTATTTTTGCAAACTGCTTGGCATTGCTCCAAGGGAAAGGAGCTTCTAGACTACAAACACTAAGCACATATATTTTAAATTAACAGATGGATTGCATATGGATCGTTCATATGCTGTTAGAGTCCTGTCTCTACAGAAGAAAAACACCTTCCTGAGATCCATTCGTTTTTCAGAGGCACAAACTATAGCTTGGAACTTAATTGCTGTCCATGATATCTGGACTTTAGTTATATGAAATTGTTGACACCCCAATACAGAGTGGGTCTAAATACATAATGCAAGAAAGGAGGCTTTAGTGGGTAAACTTGGGCACTTCTAAAGATTTTAAGAATGGAATTATGCCATTAGGTGGTATTTCTTTGTCTATGGACTTAAAAAGTTTTCTTGGGGCATTTTAAAGAGGTTTATCAAAGTTATATTGTTGAAAAACTATTTTCCCTGGAAATAATATCCCCTCCTTGCCACCTTCTGCCTTGATATTCTTACTGGAAAAAAGTGAAATTGTTCAGAATTACAACCATATAGGGTTTCCAGGCATAGCATGGGCACATTGGGAATGGAAAACTAGAAGACCCCAGCAAGGAATATAGGTACATTAATTGCTGCCTACCCTGAGAAATAACTCTGAGTTTCTTCTCCCAAGTCTTCCTCAAGGATCCATTCATTGTAGAGTCAACAGATGTCTTTTAGAATTCATTATGATAAGAAGTCCATGAACATATACATACTATCCTTGAATGGTTTTCCATTATATTTTTTCTAGATAGTTCCTGAATATTTTAATAAGCTTAATAAATGAGAAAACGTATTGAAAGGTCTTTGTAAGTTACTATATAAATATGACATGTATTTTAATAATATCTGAATTTGGCTGTGAACAGTGGCTCATGCCTGTAATCCTAGCACTTAGGGAGGCCAAGGCAGGAGGATCCCTCGAGCTCAGGAGCTTGAGACCAGCCTGAACAAAATCTCTTAAAAAAAGATTTTCTATTAGCCAGGTGCGGTGGCATGCACCTCTTGTCTCAGCTACTTGGGAGGTGAGACAGGAGGATCGCCTGAGCCCAGGAGATGGAGACTGCAATGAGCCATGATTGAGCCACTGCACTCCTTTGAGACAGAGCAGACCCTGTCTCAAAACAAAAAAAAAAAAAAAAAAAAGAATTTCTGAATTTGCATTTGTCATGAATGAAAGTAAAAATCAGAGAGAAAACTTTCACATATGACAATATGGATTGTCATGTTTAAAGAATCTGAAGTTACACAGACTATGAGTTATCATGTTTTGTTTTAGCATGATTCTGTACACCTAGCTTTAATTTTTGAAGTCTGATTTAATTGTGATTTTGACAATCAGTTATTGAATGAGGTAGTCCACACTGCCTAGATATTTACTGCATCTGGTTACTATTTCACAAATAATTAAGTACAATATATCACTTACGTTTTTCCTTTATGTTTAATAGGAGTTCTGTGAACATTGAGAATATATTACTTTTAGTGGTACACAGTTCTTGAGAAAATGTCTTGATTTTTACACTGCCATTTGTGATATTTTTAGCAGCCCGCTACAATATCATTTTAATAATAAAAATAAAGTGTACTCATTGATGATAGAGAAAATATTGTTAAAGACCTCTTGGGACAGGAAAAGGCTCAGTCATAAAATCAGATGCTTATTCATTTTCAGATGTGTCATTGACTCATTACTTTCAAGAATAACTATAATATTGCTACACAGTCCATTATACTGAGAAGAACTTTCCTTGAACTTCACATGGAGATTGAGTAAAGCTCTTCTATTTGTTTTTTGAAGTACTCTCTCAGCTCAGGTCTCTTAGCTTTTAGTGTTGGTGTCAGCAAGCCATTTTGAACTGAGAACATGTCAGAATGGATGTGAATGGCTTTAACCTAAAAACCAAATGCAGAATACATCTTTAACAGGAATAGAACACAGTATTTATAGTATACATGGTAAAAAGCAAACAGGCATATGGGAATAGATATATTGACATACAGACATTATGCTAAGTCAAAATTATGTTGAGAACACTTCAACCCATTTTACGTATCTAAAAGCCAACTTTTTTCCTTCCTATTCATTCATTTAACCAGTCAACAGAAATGAATTAGTTGCTTACTCTATGCCAGGCACTGAGGATACAAAGAGGAATCATGAATGCCTCTGCCCTTAGGGAGTGCACATTCACATCCAGTAGTGGAGACAAAGAAACACTGGGCAATTATCAGTATGGTATGCATGGGATAAAGGGCACCCATCTCAGGCATAGGAGGGGAGAGGGAGAGGCAGTCAAGGAAGACTTCCCAAATCAGATGGATGTTAAATAATGGGTTATAGTTAACCAGCAAAGGGGAAAAAGTGGGTGGAGAAGGGCATTATAGGCAGAGGCAACACCGAAACAAAGCCATGGGAGTGAGAAATGGCAGAGTGTGAAAAAGGAACTCTAAGTGGTTTCTTGTTACATAAGAGGCAAAGAGTGTGAGGGATGAAGCTAAAGTGGTAGATAAGCCAATTTATGGAGGAGCTCAAATTTTATTCCAAATACAACAGTAAGATACTGAAGATTTTTACTTAGGGCAGTGGTATGACTGAATACACATTTTGGAAAGATCTCTCCAAGAGAAATGGGAAGATTGTTTTTGAGGGGATTTCTACTTCGATATCCAATTTAAATAGCTGGAAATCTTGCCTAAAGATGGGCATCATCTTTATGGTATCATCTATGGCTAAAGATAGGTATCACCTTAAATAGTTGGAAATCTTGGCTAGAGATATGTATCATCAAGTGTTTCAAAATCAGATATGGTTATTGTAAAAAGGGTTTTGTTTGAAAACTCTCAGTGTGCTTGGTATTCAAAGAAGCACAGATTCAGTAAGGAATAGGGCTGCTGTTCTTTGTATCCTATAGAATATACTTTTTTCCGAATTTGTTGTTACCAAACATAAACCATCCTAGGAGACCCAATATTTATTGGAAACAGATCCCAGGAGAGACGTTTTCAAACCATAGCACACTGAGAACTAGGTGATCTGCAGAGGCCACTGCTGGGGATGGTGTAGAAGTGGGGTTTAGATAGGGAAGGTTGGAAAGGAGATGGAGAAGGGTGGGAGGATGAGGTGAGGTGCTTAGGAGTAAGAGTGTGTGTGTAGAAGCTCTGGCTCAAGCCCTAAACCAATCTGAGTAGCACTGCTCTTATGTTTTGTGCATGCTCAATTTTTGTATAAGATGTCATCTAAGTTCTACTTAAGTTAGTTTAGAAATCACCATTTGATGACAAAATTAATTAGTCTAAAGAAAACATTAACACAATCGAAATCAAATTTAATCTCAGTTACAGGTATTTAATGTAGTAGTAACTAACCTTTACTGTCAAAATGAAAAACTGAAAAATTGACAGTGCTAATATCCTTCACTTTTCAAAAAAAAATTTCTCTTTCTGTAGAAGTACTATCACATAAAGACTTCTGGTAAGTGCAAACCATCTATCCAACTTCTTTTGTTATTAAAATTAATACTATGCTTTTAAAAAGGAGATACAAATGCCAAGATATAATTTATCAGTGTTGTAGCCTGGGTTTCAGCTTGTCTGCATTCCTAACAGCATGTGGAGAACATTGTGTAATTGGGACAAGAGTCTATGTTCAGTATGAGAACTTGGGGTGAATATCTTTGAAAAGCCAGCAGTGACAAGCAGAAACTACTAAAAAAATACAGTACTGGAAATATAGATTTCATAAGGAGAGGTATATAATGTCATTTATATGGTTAAGTAGAAATGTAAAAGAAAACATTATGATCTTTGGAAGAAAGAACTGCATCAACAGGTAGCTTTAGGAATATCTGCCGAGCCAGCTACCTCCTCAAACCTAAATGGCTGAGTGGGACATCTGCAGCTCCATGTGGCTGTCTGCAAACTAGTTCTGCCTGAGAAAAGGTATATCATTAAATACAGCCTTGCAGAAGATCAAGCAATATGGCAGCCTGCTCTGGGATCACCTTTCAGTCCCTTAGTGAGCAGGTCAGAGCGGCACTGCTGCTAGGCTGCCAGTCCCTGTTCTGATCTGACCTACGGCCCTTGGACTATTTAAATCCTACTGTGAAAATACCTATACGACCTGCTTGAGTGACTAAAAACTATAGGCAGTAAGTGGAAAAAAAATGAGTCAGCCAGTTGTTTAACTGACAGTGACTTTAACTGTGGGCCACAAACCTATAGTTTCTTTCAGAAGTGAATCAATGATAAAGCACATGTTCATTTTTTATAATTATTATTTTCTCATAAAGCCAAACTGTCCAATTGTGAACTTGTAAAAAACAGGTGTGAGAGTCCTTATTCTCTCTTTATGCCAAACACTTCATGAAACTGGAATTTCCATTTTTTAATTAGCAAAGTTTTTGTTGGGAAAAGAAAAAAGGAGATGGCTAACGTTAGCTTGCCTTCCTGAAACCATACTCTTTTCACTGAAAAGAGATGTTACAGGATTTTTAAAAATAATTCAGAAATACTGTAACATTTAAATATGGCATTGGAATAAAATTTCTCAAAATTGTCCATTTATGCCAACTCATAAAAGCACAAACTTTCATAATTTTAGAAAGACATAGTGTTTTAAGTTTTTCAATGGTCTTAATGAAATCCTTTAACACAATACTGCTTATAGATAATAAATACAGAATGAATAATTTAGGACAGGAGAGATAAAATAAAAAAAATTACATGAGTTAGGGAAATGTTCATTTTTTATTTAAAGGCAAATTGGTTACGTAAGTGTTCATTTCAATGACAGGAAATACAATAAAATATTTTTAGTAAGTGCTTAATTAGTCAGAAATTAAAAAATCTATCAAGTGTCAAAGTTCACATTATATTGCCTATGCAAATTAATAAGGCATATCAATGTCAAACAAATGGTTAATCATGGTTAAGTATGTTCAAATACTTCCCAGCCACCTGTCTACTCATTAAAACATATCTTCCAAAGATCTCCATAAATTAATAATGGTTGGCCTAGTTCTAGGAATTGTCTGTTCTTGGAAATTAAATTGCATCAATTGTTTTTCTAATTCAAAGTTTAATTCAGATCATCCAAGTCCAGTAAGTCTGAACTCCTAAAGCTTTTGTTAAATGACTTAAACTTTGGATATTGAACTTGAATTTGTTATTTGTGTGCATGTGTGTGTGTGTGTGTGTGTGTGTGTTTAATTAGAATTATGCCTTAATTGGCCATTCATTTTTGAGGAAGAGGGAAAAGGACAAGCTGACAATGGATTATGGATTAACTGAAATAATTTATGTTAGGCTTTGGATCACAACTGAGAGCACACCCTCCTCAGGCATGAGGCCTGGTTTTTGCTTTCCTGTGGTCAGCTGAGGGCACACACTGGCTGTGGTGGGGAGAATGCCATAGACCAACAAAGAGGAGAATGAGAACAGAGAAAATCAAAAGCCGACAGCCTTGGCAATAAAACTAAAGGCCTCTGAGATCCCACATGACTTCCCTGTATTTGAGGTTACCATGGTGAGGGCAGATTATTAGAGCAGAAACTCTGCGAAAGGCATGTGGAAAATCAAGAACATGTCTCCTCTCAGTGAAAGCTCTAACCAGAGCAATGGTTAACACTGGAAACTTAACCAAAGGTCCCTTTTAAGCATAATCTTAAGAGTTGGTATTTTTTTCCATGAAGAGGAATCTGGGTGTCATACATATACTCTGTGTGCTCTGGGGCAGGTCCCGCATCCAAACACCAACAGGGGGCGTGCAGGCCTTGTGAATACACCAGCATGTCGGCGGGAACTGCAGCTTAGGCTGCAGCCAGCCCTTCAAATCCACGCAGGCCCAGACCAACCAGGCTTACAACCACTCATTTGTGATCCCTGGTCTACGTGATCACAGAGGATCCCATCACATAACTCACCACTGAGGAAGGGCAATGAAGTCAGTTCTAGCATATTTGGAAATTTAAATAATTAGTATGCCAAAATTGACCTTTATCTTTTAGAAAGATAAATATAACTTGCCTGAATGCCTCAGATTCCATACTTTTAAAAAATATTTATTTACCCAGGCCTAAATTGCCCTAAAACATACTGACAGATGAGGGTAAAGCAGTGTTTCTCAAAATGGATTAATGTAAAGATCTATTTTAAAAGAAAAACAGTATTTTTAGACCCTGAAACTATGCTTAGATTTCCTTAGTTTGAAACTAAAAAATTAAAATTTTAATCCATGAAAATTTTTTTAAATTGAAAATTAAAGCACTATAAGAGTTTTATATTTTAAACTGGTTTTAAATGTTTTTAGGTTATTAAGTGAACATACAAAATTTAAAGATTCTTGTCAAACTTGAAGACCCCTGTCATTAAATTTGGGGATACAAACTTGTATCAAAAACAATTATTTTAAATATAAGGAAATTTTAAAAATCAGTATATTAATATTTTTCCATTTGAAGCATTTTTCTCTTTGAATTTTTGACAAAAGAGGATGTATAAATGGTATATGTAAGTCAGACTAAGTATGCTTATGAGCTCAGTTACAATAAGAACCCAACCTTGCAGACAAAAAAAAAAAATTCTTAGAGGACTGCTGTGTCCTCTCCCAAAGCATTCTGTTTCCTCCTCTTTTCAGAGGGCGTGCTGGGCTGACAGATCACTGGCCCGAGGAGACCAATCTTTCCAGTGTCCTCCTAAAAAGTAACCTTGTCTGCTGAAGCCAAGAAAACAGTCCCCATAAAAATAAAAATAAAAATAAGATAGGACTGTCGTCTTCGCTAATGCAGGAAGTTTGTAAGACAGATAATGTACATATGATTTACTAGTGATAGCTAGGGTATTATTTTAGCCTTAAGAAAGTTTGTAATTATAAAGATGAGTACAATCTCTTTTGACATGTGGCCTATTTTGGTTCAGGAGGCAGCTTGGAACAGGCCTTCAGGGGTCCACTGGTGCACAGCCTGCTGGCGGGCCACACCACGAAAAGTCAAGAATCTAGGTCAGGGTCACCATGGGTTAATTTAATTTTCATCACTGCCTAAAGGGCTGTAACAAGTATGGGGAGGGTAAGTTACCTGCTCAAAAGAATGGAGTCCACTTTCTTTTCCTAACCTCACCATATCTTCCAAAATGGCTTTCTTCAGATCCTGAATCAAACCACATGAGAAAAATTACAAGACAAGAACACATTTTTCAAAATGGAGGTAGAGGAAACAACACTTTTGAGTAAAGTGCAACTGTGATTGTGCCAACATATGCTAACCCACAGCCCACAACCGAGGCTGATGCTCCCTGGCAGCACTCCAATTACCACCTCTCATCGGGCAACTAAGTACCTGAAATGGCCAAAGGAGTGACCATGAATGGGCTAATGGACCACTCAGTTTTTTTAAAGCAGCCTTTTGGTCAGCCTGGTGAATCTTGCTACCCCCAGATGAGCCCAAGGCCCAGGGACCAGTAGGAGAGGGAGGGTCTATGGCTACTGCCAAGAAATGGACCATGTGACTCAAGGGGCTACACTGAGTCAGAGCACAGTGACCTCCTCCACAGAGTTCTACATGTGCCATTAGAAGGTTTCAGGAAGGTGTGAATAGCTAATACTCTAAGCAGGAAGAAGTGTGCTACATTTTCTATTCCATGACTAGCTGTCTATATCCAGTAGACACAAAATCCACCTTCCATCTGAAGGAGCATGGTAGGTGAGTCAGAAAGCCTATGTTCACATCTGACTCTGCTGCTAACCAGCTGTGTGACCTTGGGCAAGTTACCACCCTCCCTGGACTCTCCTCTAAGCCACAAAGCAAAAGGGCTGGATAAGCTTTCTGTGATGTCTCCTGGCTTAAAATCCAAACGTTTGTCAATTTTCTAAGAAGAAATATGAGTTTCTTCAGTAACAAAAAAAGACAAATCTCTGGTTTAGACTCCCCACCATGTATAAAGTAATGTTAGAAATTCCGTACGAGCTTGAATTTCACTGGTCTACAGCTTTTCTGTCTTCTCATTATGTGGTATCATAAAACATTCAGTAACCTTTCGGGAGACAGCCCCAAGATACCAACCTTACTTGTGCAGAGATCTGCATATGTTCCTTCAATTCCTCTCTTCTGGGCCCAGGAGGGCATAACTTCAGGGTCAGGCACAACAATGCCTACCAAAAAGGCCTGTAGTGCTCACCAGAGGAGAACACGGGCATGACAAACGCATTTAAAGTGGTTATTTGTGGTCCAGCATTAAAATTCTCAGACTCCACCTTTTTCAAAAACTAAGTATATGCTTATAAAACATTTGTTCATGTCATAAAATATTTCTGCCAATATATCACACTACTCATTTTCTGATATATTCCCTTAGTTTTATATAAAAAATAAGTTTAAGGACATTAAGAATCAGTAAAGTTAGACTGATATGTACTTTTGATTCTCATGCAAATCTCAGATCAGCACATCTTTAGGAGGCTGATCAAACAACTCTCTGATCCAAATTCTATGAACCAAAAACCAAATGTTTCCCAGCATTACCAAACCACGTTGAAATGGTTTCATTAATACGATTTTCATTCATGAAAGACTTCTTCATTTTGTTTATTTTTTCTTTTGAGACAAGGTTTCACTCTGTTGCCTAGGCAGGAGTTCAGTGGTATGATCATAGCTCACTGCAGCCTCGACCTCCTGAGCTCAAGTGATCCTCCCATCTCAACCTCCCGAGTACCTGGGACTACAGGTGCACGCTAATTTTTGTATTTTTTGTAGAGATAGGGTTTCATCATGTTACCCAGGCTGGTCTTGAACTTGTGGGCTCAAGCAATCCTCCTGCCTCGGTCTCCCAAAGTGCTGGGATTACAGGCGTGAACCACCATGCCAGGCCTATTTTAATTTTTAAAGCATTTCTTCGAAAATAATTTCATAATATTTATAGAAGTGCAATGATAGTATAGAATATATTTGATATCAGGTGGGGCATGGTGGCTCACACCTGTAATCCCAGCACTTTGGGAGGCTGAGGCAGGCAGATCACTTGAGGTCAGGAGTTCAAGACCAGCCTGGCCAACATGGTGAAACCATGTCTCTACTAAAAATACAAAAAAAAAAACAAAAAAACAGCCAGGCATGGTAGTGGGCACCTGTAGTCCCAGCTACTCGGGAGTCTGAGGCAAGGGAATCACTTGAACCCTGGGTGTAGAGGCTGCAGTGAGCCGAGATTGTGCCACTGCACTCCAGCCTGGGTAATGGAGCAAATATATTTGATATCTTAGATATCATAGAATATATTCATGATTTTTTTTTTTTTTTTTGGACACGGAGTCTCACTCTGTCACCCAGGCTGGGGTGCAGTGGCCAGATCTCAGTCCCGGGTTTACGCCATTCTCCTATCTCAGCCTCCCGAGTAGCTGGGACTATAGGGCCCGCCACGACACCCGGCTAGTTTTTTGTATTTTTTTAGTAGAGACGGGGTTTCACCGTGTTAGCCAGGATGGTCTCGATCTCCTGACCTCGTGATCCGCCCGTCTCAGCCTCCCAAAGTGCTGGGATTACAGGCTTGAGCCACTGCGCCCGGCCTATTCATGATCTTTCTGACTTTAAATCTAAATACTATTGAAAGGAAAATAAGCATAAAACTCCTCCAAATAACTGAATCCTAGTAACCCATATTAGGACTAGTACCATTAGTACATTTTTTGCAGTACTCATTAATTTGTAAAGTTCATTTGCATATTTAAAAAAATCAAAACAGGCCAAGTGTGATGGTTCATGCCTCTAATCCCAGCACTTTGGAAGGCTGAGGCAGGAGGAGAATCACTCAAGCTCAGGAATTCAAGACTAGCCTGGGCAACATAGCGAGACCTCGTCTCTACTGAAAATGTAAAAAAAAAAAAAAAAAGCTGGGCATAGTGGTGTGTACCTGTAGTCCCAGCTTTTGGGATGGGGAGGGAGGGGGAAAGGGATGAGGTGGGAAGATGGCTAGAGCCCAGGAGGGAGGTTGAGGCTGCAGTGAACCATAATTATGCCACTGCACTCCAGCCTGGGTGGAAGAGCGAGACCCTGTCTCAATAATAATAGTAGTAATAATTTTTAAAATAAAAAATAAAAACAGCAGAAACCCTGAATCTTGCTCTAGTATTTTATCTCAAAAATCCTTGGAAGTAGGTAGAGCATAAGTGAAAAGGAATGGGAATGTTCATTAGTACTACTTCAGACAACTTACTTGACCTAATTACATTTTAGCAAACTATAAGTAAGATTTCTCCTTTAAAAAGGAGTTTTCTCTCATGTTTTAAAATGCAGAGGAGAATCCTGGTGTCTGATTGGAGATTAATGTTTAATCTGGGTTTTTCAGCATGCCCAGAATATGTGGGAGGGCTGAAGCCCAGAGGCCTCACCTTTAAGCTGTCCCCATGGACATAGATTTGTGCCACAGGTTGGCTCCGGATGTAGATGTTCTCAATCTTCTCGGGTGCAACATATTCTCCCTGAGCAAGTTTAAATATGTGCTTCTTCCGATCAATAACTTTAAGAGTTCCTGCCTGTAGAGTTGGACAAACGGCTTTATAAGAACATGGCACTCTCAAGCCTAAAGCCTTCGCTCCTCAGTGCCGTAACCCCCTGCCCTACCCCACCCTGCAGACCCCGCCCCAATTTCTTTTCCATCTGTTGTGTCTGCTCTTAGGGAGCTGCAAGGCTCCTAGAGAGAACGACTGTGCACCGCAGGTTGATGGCATCCAAGCTCTGCTGGGCCATGAGCATCCACTGTCCTTTCCCCTCAGCAGTTAACCACCTACACAGCCCTCCCACCACTGCCATCCTCATGCCTAGCAGCAGGTATCCTCACCTCCTCCTTCTTGGAGGCCCACCGCCATTCCATCGGGGCACCCTTCTTGCACACACTCTTGCTCCAGCTGCCCTTTTTCTCACCAGCATCTTTGGTTCACTCCCTTAGACCAAACTCAGGTCTCTTGCCCAGCTACTGTCTCCATCCCTAAAGAGCAGCCTCTGCATCCCCTGGCATATAGCACAGACCTGACAGAGCCCCTGTGACTCCTACCTGACATGCCAGATGGCACTATGTGCACAGGCCCCTGCAGGACTTCTGCAGCAGGCAGGTCACCTCCTTGGACAGGGAGTGCTGGTGCCACTGGCTTCCAGGACCTGTTCTCACCTCCCTGACTCTCCTCCACCTTTTTGAGCTTCCAAGGTGATTAGGTGGGCCTCTTGCCCCTCACCTCCACTGACAATGCACCTTGGAGTAAACACCGTTTTCTTTTCATTGGTCACTCCCAAGTCAATCCAAGCTTCCAGCTCTTCACTGAGCTCCAGATCCAGAACCCAAATACCCTTGGAATGCTTCAAAAACTAGGCTGTTTGTCTCAGAGGATGTAACATGCTCCTATATGAAACTCATGACCAAGCTTCTCAAGCCTGCCCCAGCCTCCAAACCCCAAACCTGGAGATGACCTTGTTGTTTGCCTCTCCTGGGATCTCCAGCGGTCAGGCTCACCTGTCCTTGCTCACAAATTCATCTCATATCCACCTCCTCCCACCAAAACCACTTCCTGACTGGACTTCGGCACACACTCTGTCTCCACTCCATCTGCTTGATCTGCCAGTGCCAGAGCAATCTCTCCAAAAGGAAAAAATGAGCAGACTCTGTTTTGCTCAAAACCCAGGCTGGACATCAGGCGCTTTCCCTACCCCAGCTTATTTGGTCCTCATGGTCCATTAGCTGAGTGTTGTCCCCTCTGTTTCACAGATGAGGAAAATAAGGATCAGAAAGGTTAGTTAAATCCTCCAAAGCCACACAGCTAGGAGCTAGGGGAATAAGATTTGAATCCCGATCCTTCTGGACCAGAAGACTATGCTTATTCCTTGATCTATTTAACATGATTTCAAAATAATATTTTTTAAAGCACAAATGTCTTTATAGATGATCTCTACCTAAATTTCAAGAATGAATCATTCAAAGCTTGAACATACTCTTCTAAAAAACAGGGAAAAAACCCACTTACCAACTCATTCAATAAACTGACAACAAAACCATAATAGGGATGTATATAAAAGGAAAATTACAGATCAATCTTATTTGTGAATATAAATGGAAAGATCAAACACAATTTTTAGGAAAAATATTATTTTAAAAGTCACATCATGGTTAAGTTGAATTATGTCAAGAATGCATGATTTGCTTTACATGAGAAATACAGAAAAATAAGTATCTCAATAACTGCAGTAAGTTTTAATTAAATTTCAAAAATCATTTAAAAATAATAATTTAAATAATGGACTCTCACAGACTACCTGCCTGCAACTTTAGGCTCTGTGCTCAAGCATAACACTAAGTGCTTTACATGAATCCATTTATTTGCTTCATATTACCCTCTAAATGGTGGATGGTTTCATTCAAGTTACAGGGCATCAGCAGCAGATCCAGGGATTTCTGAGACTTCAAGCTTTTACAATATTGAGGGCCCTCTTTAAGAAAAACCAGGTAAAATGAAGTGCAGGGCCTTGGAAGGGGCTGATGCAAGTGAGGGGGCTTGAAGCCTAAGCTCTCTGAGCTGACAGGAAAGTCCACCTTCTGCAGGTGTTTAGGGCCTGCTGACCTCTCTAGCCTCTCTCTCCCACACCTATGGGTCTTCAGTTGGAATTAGTTGCTTCACATGTCTAGTGCCTCTACTCAGCATATATTATTATCATGCCCTGATTGTCCTTCCCACTCCCTCTTCTTGGAACATGACTCATATCCTAAGACTTGGATGCAGTAGGTGCCTGTCCTCCTCTGCCTCTCCCGAGGTGAGTGTGCCCCCAGTGTGCCCCCAGCTCATGCCCATCACATTGGGTTGGGAACTGTCTAATCATGCATATCTTCCCTAAGCAGAGTCCCTGGGCCAGGGCACTCACTGGAGATACATCTTTGTCTGGGGCAGGCATGAGGGTTTCTCAAAGCAGGGGCAGATCCATTCACCAGCCCACTCGGCCCCCCATGGGCTCAACATCATTCATGTGCCTGATTAACTCAACACCTCAGAATGTCCACCCAAACCTTAGCACTTCCCAAAGACACAGGAGAGGTTCCTGGAGTGGGCTGCACCAGGCAAGGGTTCTCAGTGTCAGTGACAGCCGTTTTCTGGTCAAAGAATTCATCTAAGCATCTCCTATGTGCCCGGCATTGTGCTAAGTGCTTTGCAGGCATAATCTCGTTTGTTCCTCACAAAAATAACTTTATTTTTCTTTCTCTTATTAAAACATTTTTAAAGGATAAAATCCAGGCTGGGTGCAGTGGCTCATGCCTGTAATCCCAGCACTTTGGGAGGCTGAGAGGGGCAGATCACTTGAGGTGAGGGGTTTGAGATCAGCCTGGCCAACGTGTTGAAACCCTATCTCTACCAAAAATACAAAAAGTTAGCCAGATGTATGGTGGGCACCTGTAGTCCCAGCTACTGGGGAGGCTGAGGCAGGAGAAATCGCTTGAACCTGGGTGGTGGAGGTTGCAGTGAGCCAAGATCTCGTCACTGCACTCCAGTCTGGGTGACAGAATGAGACTCCATTTCATAAATAAATAATAAAGGATAAAGTCCAGATCTTGCACAACACAACAATAACTTCAGAGGTAAGCAACGTTATGATATCTATTTTAAAAATGAGAGAATTAGGCAAAGTGGTTTTGGCTAAAAGCTGGAGGCCATGGCCAAGGAATGCCATGAAGGCTTGTTCTCCTGTTCTATAAGTGAGTCCAGGTGAAGCCACAGACGGGGATGAGGCTCTGCTCAAGGTTACATGAGCAACTGCTGGCAAAGCCACAGGAACTAAGGCATCCTCCCTCCTGTCTCCAAGCTTTCTTCTTCACTCAGTGCCACCTTTTGGCTGGGGGCCAGCATTGGTGGGCTTGCAGGGCTTGCCCTTCTCAGACGTCCCAGAGACATGTACCCCCTGTTCCTCCTGCTTCACATCGGATTCCACACACTGTCAGAGGTCTTTCTGGAAACCATTAAGGATAGGAATTCAGTCTCCAAGACCTCAGTCACACCTACCTGCACAGGTCCCTCATCACCTTCATGAGATGGAGTGAGAAGAGAAAGAAGCTCTGGGGCTCAGGGAAGGAAGAGCCTCCCCGCAGGTCCCAGAGGTGCTCCTGAATGACTCATCTTCAGGAGGGATTTGGAGAAGACTCCTGTCTCAGTGACCTGGACCACACACCCTCCCACCGCCAAAATGTTTGGAGCTCCATGGTTCCAAACGTACACACCGGCAGCCATTTTCCGATGTCTCCAGTGTGAAGCCAGCCATCGCTGTCCAGGGCCTCCTTCGTCCTGTCTGGATCTTTCAAGTAGCCTTTGAACACATTTGGTCCTCTCACACATATCTATGGGACAAAAACCATGGCTTCTCTCAGCCACAGCATGAGGAATGAGGAGATGGGAGGCTGTCTCCAGGCATACGGAGATAAGGTGCACTATCCATCAGGAAAGCCACTGTGGATATGGCAGGGATGGAAACAGAGGACGAGGAACAGCCTGCAGCTGTCTGAACTGTCTCCTGCCTTCTGTCAAGCAACATCCTCCCCATCTTTCCCCGCTGCCCTGGCCACCCTAGGCCTTTGTCTTCTCTTTTCCCTCAGGAGCCCTCTGGCCTTGGCCACATGCTGCTCTGTGACACTTGATGGGACTCATCACAGATATTGATGGCTGGCTGATTCTACCAGGGATGCTTCAGCCCCCTGCTCCATTAGCAGGCAGTCATTCCCACTCACTCCCATGGAATGAACAAGTACAGGCCAGCTCTATCTACTCCATCTGGCCTATTTGTAAAAGGTCATATTTCTGCTGGGACAGATCACACAGCAGTAGGCCATGACATAGTTAGGGGAAAAAAATGAATTTTTACAAAAGTTTGGGGCTGGGCATGATGGCTAGCACCTGTAATCCCAGTGCTTTGGGAAGCCGAGGCAGGAAGGATTGTTTGAGGCCAGGAGTTTAAGACCAGCCTGGGCAACACAGCAAGATCCAGCCTCTACAAAAAAAATTAAAAAGTTATCTTGGCATGGTGACACATGCCTGTGGTCCTAGCTACTTGAGAGACTGAAGCAGGAGAGTTGCTTGAGCCCAGGAGTTTGAGGTTATGGTCTCGAGTTCAGTGGACTATGTCCACGCCACTGCACTCCAGCCTGGATGACAAAGCAAGGCCTTGTCTCTACTAAAAAATTAATTAATTAAGGGCCGGACACAGTGGCTCACGCCTATAATCCCAGCACTTTGGGAGGCCGAGGTGGGTGGATCACGAGGTCAGGAGATGGAGATCATCCTGGCTAACATGGTGAAACCCCATCTCTACTAAAAATATGAAAAAAAAATAGCCAGGCACGGTGGTGGCGCCTGTAGTCCCACCTACTCGGGAGGCTGAGGCAGGAGAATGGCGTGAACCTAGGAGGCAGAGGTTGCAGTGAGCCGAGATCACGCCACTGCACTCCAGCCTGGACGACAGAGCAAGACTCCATCTCAAAAAAAAAAAAAAAAAATGAATTAATTTAAAAGTCTGGGAATTCCAAATCTTGATTTAGACCAGCTCAGTCCCAACACTGGCTCTTGGTTGCCTCATAAACAGGAGAGGAGATACTGAGTTGAGCTGAGTCAAATTAATCAGTAGTTTAAAATGACTTTATACACAAGGCAAAAGGAAAATCATTCCATCCCTCCTGTTCTTGTTTGTTTTTACTCACTACACGTAGCAGCCACAGGCATGAATGGCTAAATCCTTGTTTACCTCTCCCTCTGCTTTGCAGGCCCAGTAGTTCAGTTCCTCAACATCAACGAGCTTGATATGATTGCAGGGAAGCGGTGCCCCTACGTGCCCTGGAACACCAGAGCAAGATGGCATTTGTTAGTGTTCAGATCTGTTTTAGCACCGAAGATGTTCCGAGCCCCTTAAAATCTCTGAGTGGCCAAAGTGGGGAATTATGGATGGAAAGTAACACACCTTTAAAGGGGCATTTGTTACTGGCAAGTGTTGGTAATAAAACAAAGTTCTGGAGAAAGCAAAGGCCAACAAAGGCATTTGTTTACATCTGATTCTTAATGAGCAGGACAGGCACACCTGGCCCAGCACCAACATGCACAGGGTCCTGGATGGGGTAGGGAGGCGCCAACCACAGGGTCAAGATTTTTGACAACAGTGCCCACATTAAATCATTTTCCCCATTGTCAGATCACATGTCTTGGTTTGGGGATCATAAAATATAGCAATCACTGCTTTTCCTCTAGCCACCAGACTGTTGATTAATGTGCTGGAAATCTAGAAATCGTAAGCTGTAGATTCTGATTCAGTGGGTTTGGAATGGGACCTGAGATTCAACATTTCTTACAGGCACCAAGGTGATGCTGCTGCTGGTCCCACACCACATGTTGAATAACAAACGAATGGAAAGCTGGGATGAAGAAACTTGCCCCATGAAAATAAGACTCCAAATTCTCTTGGTCAAATTTACCACAAAATTACATCTAAGACATTTTTCTAGTGATTGTGGTTGTTAGATAATTCACAGGCAAGTTGGAGAGGTTTTAAGCAGATGCTAGCCAAGGTCCTGAAAGAAAATTTGAGCCACCTATATGAAAAATGAGAGTTACCACCTTGGTTTCTCTTTTAAAAGAGAGGCTGTCAAATCTTTGACAATACTAATCAAATATATCTATCCTCATACACAAAAGCCTTTTCAAGTCTTATGGTAAGAGTCAAGTGAAAAATGGAAAAACCTCAGCAGTGTTTACATAGGAAAATGTAAAGGATGACTTGAGAGGGGAGAGATACATGTCCAAAAGGAAGGGATACATGAGGGTAGATACTGCAAGAATCTGCTCTAAATCTGGTGGGTAATCCATGGGCTGCCTTCTACAGACCTGCTTCCCCTTTTGCTGAAAACCACTCAAAAGAATCCTTCAGGATACTGACTTCCTCTCCAAGACTGGTGCCACTGTTTGTACTTAAGTTTGCTGAACTACAAACTGGAAAGTTTTAGGATGATGTGCATGTGAAAGAAATATGCTGTTTAATGCAATATTATTTTCAGAGTACCTTGAGATAGTCAGCAGAAACCAGATAGGTGGATTTTAAACTGAAATCATATTTGGCCAAGCTAAGTATAGAAGCATTTTTTCCTTAGTCCTGTCTTTTAAAATTGTAGTTGAATAAAGCCTATTTTGTAAATAAATTATTTAATCATTTTGCTGCTGGCAGATCCCACAGGAACCAGCTTTGGAGATCATTGTTTTTGTTTTTGTTTTGTTTTTTGGTTTTTTTTTTTTTGGTCACAGGTTTTAGTATTTTCCTATTTCTTTTATAGACAAATAGAAATCATGCACAAAAGAAGTAATAGATCACAAGATACAACTCTGGATGGAAAAATGTTTATAATATCAGTATATTGGATTTTTGTAGATTCTAGATACTACATGGCCTTGCTTACAGTATTTTAGAAAGAAGGAAGCAGGCTATGAATTGGACATGGTGTAAAGGAGAGGCAGGTTCATATTGGCCAGGGTACTGTTTCTTAAAGGGCTATTTTAGAGACCCTTTGAAACCTACGTTCTCCTGTGATATCAATGTCTCAAAGGTAGCGGCATCCTCAAAAAGGAACAGTTCTCATCCACGCCCTCATTCTGAGGAGATTCATCCTTCAGGGCCAAGTGGAAGCATGGCTGTAGTGGGTAGCCCATGGATTACTCACCAAATTTATACCAGATTCTTCTAGTATGCTAAGGATGAATAAAAAAGGGAAAAACCTCAACAGTGGTTACAGATTCACAGTGCCACAACCCAGACATAACCCCCATTAATGTTTTTCTTCTCTCTCTTCTGCTTTTTTCCTAAGTACCCGTGCAAATTTACTTTCCATGAGGGAGTTTTAGAGCTGGCTGCTTTTACTCTGCAGTGCCTTGCGAGCCAGTCTCACATCTCTAGCCTGTCCTACCTGAGGTCCAGTCGCCAGGTGTGGTGAAGGTACATCCAGCTGTGCACTCAGTTTGGCCATAACCTTCATAAACCTTCAAACAAAACACAGAAGCCACACTGTGGGCACACACCCTCCAAGAGCTGACTGGCCGCCCCTTTCAGACAGCTAACCTCCCACTGAGAGCATCTGACTGCTTCATGATCAGGGAGGTGGAGGGAGGGAGGTGCTCTGGAGGTAGATAACTCCAGGTGAACCAGACAAGAAGCATGGCCACATTCTCTTGGAAGAAGTGCTATTTTTATCACAGACACTTAGTAGATAAGGTTATATAGTTTAGGGTAAAGATTTCTGACCTATTTTCAACCACTGGATCTACTTTTCATCTGGATAATAACGAATTAAAGATAAACATTTTAAAATCTACTCTGTGTTTTATTTTGGCTCCATAAGCTATTCCCCTCCAGAGCCCCACCTGTCTGCATGAATACACCATGTGGAAGTGTCTGCCTTTAGAAGTGGTCAGGCCATGCTGATGTGGAATAGGAGTACGGTGAATAAAGACTAAGGCTTCTAGAGCAGAAAAATTTAAGCATGCACAATTATGAAAAAGATGGGTCTACTTTACTGAAAATCTGTCAGCCACAACCACATTATGATACGCTACATATGTAGAAACTTAATAAATATAAGTTGAATGGAAAATGAAAAAATAAATTTTTAGAGATGACAAAACATAACAGATCAAATAACATATAAATGGGCTTTCTCCCTTGTTCTCCTTTTCTGGGTTGCAAGATATTTTGCAGGCTGAAGAAGGTAGAGATGCAGCATAGGTTGGTACAGATTCCCCAACACATTGATGATCTACCTATGGTTTGTCTAATCCCTTTTGCCCTTTGTGAAAAACTTCCAAAGGTCCAGATAAAAGAATTTCCCAGAGTGGATAAACTTGGGCTTTCCAGAATACGGCAATGCCATCCTGGCTTTCACTGGCTCTGAGTTTTTTCCTCCTCAGAGGAGGGAGTTTTTGTCTCACAAAAATCTTGCCCCCTGGTTCATTCTTTCTCTGAGCAGTAGAGGGTATAGTAGTTTTCCTGCCTTAACGTACTTCCTGCTGTTCCCAAGGGAGGACACACAATGACAATACCTGGCACCCTAGGGCTGCCCGGAGAAATCCCAGAACTGTTGGTGATGCTGGGGCTGCTCCAGTAACAATCATCCGCACACACCCACCAAGACTGGCCTGTGGGAAGAGAGAAGAGCTGCCAAATTTTGTGATATCTGAGATGGTGTCCAGCCCATTTGGGTTTCATCCAAGGTCAACATCCAACAATTGGGTCCTACCTGGATGCTAGGGCTGGGATCAGAAAGAAGGCCTGAGGTTGTACAACACATGAGCTGAGGAAATTCCTTCCCTTTCCTAATGATAAACACAATCAGCTCTGTAACTCAATCCACCATATGACCAATTATTTTATGCCTTTTGAGATAAGTACCATTAGTCTGGGTGGCATTCTATAATATTGGTTCTTCTCCCTTCCTTAAAATACACAGCTATTCCCTCACTCTCCCATTATTGACAAGAATCCAAAACAATTACTTAGGACAATTTCTTCCAATTTCCATTTTAATGGCATTGCCTTTTTTCACGTATAAATCAATACCATGCTTTATTTACTACGTACTGCTGAGGACACAGAATACTTGAAACACTTTGTTTACGTAAGTTGAGCCAAGATATTTTAAATATTAATTTTCAAAACTAAAAATAGAGTAGCAATAAAAAATGAATAATGCCACTAATTAACTGCAGATTCCTTGGATAATGCAGAGCTTGAAAACTTTTGAGGAGGTACAGAAATGAGTAATTCAAGATTGGTCTGGTGTGGGAGATATTAAAGGGACAGAACACAGGAAAGAAAAAGAAGATTTTGAACCATTTGGCTAGAACCATGCTGCTGGAAAGCCACCATGGCCAGGATTACAGGGAGGGGCAAGAAAACCTTCAGGGCCCAGGAGCTTCTCAGTGGAGCACTGACCTGACTACCCAACGGCAAAGCCACATTGTTGCCTGTGGAGATTAAGGGACCTACTATCCACAGTAGGTTTTCTTCTTGCTCATCTCAATGTAACGTATCTCCAAAAATCAAAAATGTTTAAGTTTAAAATTTCAATCATAGCTTAAGCTTTGATTTCATAAGCAAATGAGTTATTATTTCACACGATTACAGGGCACTGGGATGAACGTCTCCAGTTCTCCTGTAAAGTCACCCGTTGGATACTTAGGTGGCCCTCTACAATCACTTGTTCATTTTCTTACCTGAATCTTATTAAAGAAGAGTTCATCCCAGATACTATCATTCCTGATGATTCCACTCCGCACCTCGGCCTGCTTACGCTTTGCTGCAAACTCCAGGAGCCAGCGCTTTAATGGTGTGTTTGCCTGGCTGAAGATCTGAGGAACACAAGTTGGAAGCAGCTGTCAGGGCCTGAATGTCTCACTTCTAGACATATCCCCCAGGAATAAGGCCCAGACTGGCCAGCAGAGAAGCCATGTTCCATTTTGCCCCTGCAGGAGGTCACTGAATGTGTGACATTGAGCTGAAGGTTAACACTGCCAGGGTCCAGGCATGCTGTGAAGATGGAAGTTCCTGAAAAAAAAAAAAAAATCTCTCCCGCAGGGGTTTTTGGAGAATAGGAAGAAAACACGAGAAGGAAGAATGAGAAAGAGTCAGGAACTACAAGAGAGGAAGCAAGTTCTAGGACCTGGTGGTGGAGGCATTGAAAGCTTGCCTGGGGCTCCAGACCCTGTCCAAACAAGCAAATATGCAGCCCCTCAGCCTGGCTGAAGACTCCCTGCAGAGCTCACCTTGTCGTACATCCGGTTCAGCAGTCGTGGGACCACAGGGAAGATGGTGGGGCATAGGGCCTTCATGTCATCTGAGAGGAGGCGGATGTCTCCCTGGAAGAAGCCAACGCGCCCTCCGTGGCAATAGACGACAGACTGGAAGGATAGGACAGGAAGGGAGGAGTCCCTTAGGGTGGTCACTACTGGCTATAGTCCAAAGCTGTCCAAAGTGCTGCCCTACATGGAGGGCACCCATGACCCCCTGACCCAGCTCTGGTCACTGCCATGAGACACTGAAGAATGCTGTCTGAGGTGACCCCCACCCCCTACCTTCCAACTAAGTCCCACTCAGGCACAGGGAGATGAAGCAGAAGATGGAGAGGAATCCTGAGCCTCTGGGAGATGCCAAAGCAGCCATTCTCACTGTTACGTGCCCCCTCACCTACTCCCAAACCCTGGACATGGGCCTCCCTGGGGACTCAGGTCTTTGAGATGAACTACAGCCTACTAATGGATCTGCTCTAGGTCTTAGAGGCATTGGATTTCTCCAGGGAATTCTGGGAAGGTGAATGTGTGTAGGTCCCATGAGTACTGGAGATGCTGCTGAAGTTGGCTGTGGGTGCTGTTTAGTGGGAGGCCAAGGGGGAGCCCCTGACTGGTTCCTAATGGGACTAGGAGTATGCCAGGAGCCTTATATATGCCCCTTTCTTTAATGCTCATAACAACCCTATAAGGGAAGTGGCATTTCTACAGGTGAGGAACACAAAGCTCAGAGAGGTTACATGACTTGCCCAGGGTCACAAAATGAATTTACAGTAATTGCTGGCATTGAATCCAGGTCTGGAAAGCTGCAAAGCATGCTATCCAGATGCCAGGGCCTTACCTGCACTATTATATAAGATCTCTTCCAAGGCAAAATGGGAAAGTCCTAGAAGACACAGTTTTTTCATACGCTGGTCCCTTGAGTGACACATACATGGAGAATTCCTTGTCTCTACAATCACATATGGATTCCTCCTCCCGCTCCCTCTGTACTTCCACAAGGCCTGTCTCAGGGCCAGCCTCAGGTCAGTCCCCATCTGCAGCCTGAGGAGCCATGCCAGTTTCATTCCCCAACTTTACTCTATTGTTTTCTCTTTTAGGAGTCTGTGAATTGTAAAAGTTATGGAACATAAGTGTTTTGGTCATAAATGGAGCTGTACTGCACAGAGCTTGAATGGTAAAGCGCTTCTGCAAAGCTGCAATGCTCTCTGAGAAGATGCTATCAGCTGGGGTGTCTCTCAGCCGAGTGTGTCCATGGGTAAGACAGGGCAGGCCTGGGGGCTTCCCTGGAACAATGCTCCCAGGAGGGACAGGTGGGGTGGCTAAGGTCCTCTGAGCCCTCGGACCCCTATGGTACCTTCTGAGGACAGGGCAGTTTGGTCCTACTTCATGCCACCAGTGACAAGTGACACCCGCTAGGGTTATGGGTTCTAGGCACAGAGTGTGCCTCCCTGATGCCAGGGCCTTACCTGTACCATTCGCTCAAACATGTGTGCTAAAGGCAAATAGGAAATGTGCACATCCGCACAAGTGGGAGCCCACTGACTCTGTAAGAAAAAAGAAGGAGCCCAGGCAAGGCCCCGTCAGTCAGGTGGGCGTCTTACCTGGATTACTCTCTCAAACATGTGAGCCAGAGGCAGGAAGGAGATGAGCACATCGTCCTGTCTCGGAAAGATCACTTTCTGCAGGCGACGGGCATGGGAGACAGAAAGGAAAGAAACACTGACAGGAAGACGACAAGAGAATCATAAAACAATAAAGAGAAAATGGTCCTGGAGGGCAAACAGGAAGAGGGGGAGGGGAATGGGAGTGGTGAGGACGGAGAGAGGTGAGATGAAAAAGAGAAGAAATGAGAGAGAGAGGGAGAGAGAGAGGGAGGAGGAAGGTGAGAAAGAAGAGAGACAGAGAGACAGGGCAGCATAGGAAGCGGAGTATTAGGTCGCAGCGTCAGTGGGTCTAGGTTATCTGCAGAAGCAAAGAGCCAAATGAAGCACACAGAAACCAGCAGAATGAGCTCCGCAGGGAAGTCTCCTCTCAGAGGGCCTGCCCCTCACTTGCAGTCAGTCGATGCCAGCCCGGCTCTCTCCCCTTCCTCCCCACACCTGCAGGACCTGCCCCACACCCCATTTCTCCAGGCTCCCTGGGACACCTGGGCAGGGATTCAGAAGGTCTTGGCTAGTCAGCACTTTCTAGTCCTTGCAGAGAAAGGGGCCCAGAGACTCCCAAGTCTATGCAACTGTGGCTGGGGTACGAGCCCCAGCCAGAAGAGGAGACAAGGCCAAACCCCAAACTGGCTGAGCCTGGCCTCACAAGCCATCCCTGGAACCAGGGCCTTAAAGAAGAATACTGACAGGGAGCCCTGCTGTGCCCCGCCAGCAAAGGGAGGGCCCAGGACACATCTCACAGATGGGACTGACCCTAGGGACAGGGGCTACTCCAGCCAGGGGAGCCCTGCACAAGGCCTGGGATCCGGGTGGGCTGTGCCTCCAGGCACTCTCCTCTGCTGGACTTCCCTGCTCTCCATCCCTTTGCAAAGGCCTTCAGTCTCCTGTGCTGGCTTTTGGGCCAGCTTGGGCAAACCTTGCTCCCGACCTGGGCTCAGCCAGCAACTGTCTCTCACAGTTTTCTACTAAAATAAATTGTCTTTCACAGTTTTCTACTAAGTGTTTGGGGCACACACTCCATAATGTCATCTACCATGAACGTGGAGAGTGACTTTCTCCACGGTGGAGAAAAAGCCAAATTTTTTTGAAAAGATACACTCCTTTATGCTGAAGGAAACTGCAGGACATACTCACCACTTGTGGGAAAAGTCCTCCTTTGTTAGCCAGTTATAAAATGCTAACATGTTTTAGTCAGGCCAAGATATCAAAGCTTTTTTAATTTTAGATTTACCTTTAAGTACAGCCTTATAAATTAGCAGTTGCCGTTGTTTCTCAGACTCTAGTAGTCCTTAAACACAAAATGACTGAATTAAACCCTGATCTTCGAAAAACAAGTTATTAAGGATTACTTTCTAAATAAAGGTACACACAAAACCATAGCTATATCAATTTTCTAAGTTATTTGAAGTTAGAAAGGAAAAATAGGTTTGCATGCTTTTCTTTCTGGGATCTTAGTACTCCCAGAAATCAACTGAATATTTATCAAATATGGATCATTTCAGTATTTGGAGTGAAAAGTGATGGTAAAAGTGGGGTTGCTCTAATAAGAACAGAAACTCCTGCCTGTGAATGGCAGCACAGATTACATCATAAAAAAAAAAAAAAAGAAAACAAACAAATAAAAAAAAATCCTCTGAGGCTTGAGGTTGTCCTCAAGAGACACCTACAACAGTAATTCTACTTTATTCACCTCTGTCACTTTCAGAAAGCCTGAGAAATCAGCCACCACGTTCCCATGGGTGAGCATCGCACCTTTTGGGTTCCCTATAAAAAGAAAGCAAGAAGTCAAATTAGTTGGAAACTCAAGGGCCACTTCTTGAAAACAGTGCCCAAGTTGGCAGTCCCAGATACCCAGGCTGTCCACCCAAGCCTCTGGCCTTTGTCTTCAGCTACCTTTAGACTTACAGGCAGATGAATGCTGCTTCAGGGACCGCCATCCTATAGACATAGCCTACCATTAGGCTCCCAGCAGCATGGGACCAGGAGGCAGGTGACATGGTTGCACAGGTGGGGTGCCTCAAGGCCTGAAGGGTGAACTGCTTGTGGTCTGTGCCTTATCCTTTCCGGTTTCCCTTCAGGAGGAGAGGCTCTGAGCCCCCAGTCCCCTTACGTACAGCAAGGGCTCTGTACTACTCCCTGGGCCTGAGCGGGGCTGATCTCCTGAGTCCAGCAGTCAACTCTTGACGGCAGAGGACTTCTCTGCTGCATTTGGTACCTGAAAAGGCCCCAGGCTCAGGCCAGGCTGGAGATCCAGAGGGCTGAGCAGCCCTTCCTGCCTGCTCCTTGGCAGAAATGGGACACAAATATTCTTGCTTTGTTTTGATATGACCTTTCACTACTCCTCATAAGGCCTGGTTCTCTGGGCCCTTGAGGAAGCCAGGGACTGCTAGGATGACTCAGAGGATAGAAGTGGCTAGGGATCCCAGGCACAGAAGGCTGGGAAGGGTGGCCAGCTTGGCCACCATTTCCTGTCAGAGTGGATACAATCCCAAAGTTCCTGCTGGACAGATCTGACAGGGCTCAAATCCTAGCCTTGCCACTCACTGCCAGCATAACACTGGAAAGCCACTGTTCCTCTCTGTTTCCTTATCTGTAAGATAGGGACAATAATGCCGACCTCACAGGCTTCTGTAAGATCTAAAGATATAATCTAGGCATGAAAGATGTTAAATTAGTTTCCACTGAGGCAGCCAAAGATGTTAAATCAGACGTTTCCACTGAGGCAGCAGATACAATAGCTGCAAAACACAAAAGTGAGGGGCCAGACTACATGCAGAATCTATCCAGAAAACATTAAATAAGCCAACATGTTAACTTTGCAACCCTCACCCTGAATGAGGCAATAAAAGGGCTGAGTAGAGACTAAGAGAGTGTTGTACTCAATGCCCCTGAATTGCTCACTTTAAAATGGTTGATTTTATGCTATGTGAAATTTGCCTCAAAGAGGGGGTGGGGGGAGAGACAGACAGACAGACAGAGAGAGAGAGAGAGAGAGAATTTTTTATCTTTGGAGACAGCTACACTGAGTCATAGCCCATCAAAAGGTGAGGAATGAAGGGTCCTCTCTCCCAATCCCAGCCTAACACCCAGGCTAACTCAGCCCCTAATGGGACCACTCAAAGTGCCTGATTGTGCTCCCTGAAGCTGGGGGGCCAATGAGAAAGATGAAGAAGACTGTGGTTGTAAAAATAAAAAATAAAAAAAACAATTAATCCCAGGGAGTCTGGATATGGAGTCTACAGAAGGAACATCAGTCTCAGAGAGCAGTGGTGGGAATGGTGGGGTGCAATAAATCTTATCCACGAGACCAGTTTGCCAGGGCAAAAGGACCATCGCCCATGAGGGGAGACAATCAAGAGTACACCAGAGGCAGAAGCTGAAGTGGAGAAGGCAGCAGACAACCCAAGGAAGGGCACTGCCTAGATCAAGAGTGCTCATGAAGGCAGCCATCAAGCAGAGGGAGTTTTAGATATTTGCCCAAAACCATCTTTCAACTTTCATATTCCACTTATTTATTCAGCTACCCCACTTCAAATCTGGTAAGAGAGGGCAGAAACCTCTGTTAGCAAGCTGGGGGAGAAGGAAAAACATCAGAGAGGAACAGAAGAGAGGAGGACCGTGCCCTCCTTACCAAGCCTGCAGCCAGCCCTCGCTTGGGAGAGGAAGGAGTCTCCGTGAAGTGTACTGATTCCTATTTTGGACTGACACTTGTAATTCTGAATTAAGACTGTGTTTGTGACTTGCAATGTCCATAGGAGTTTTTATTACCTGAGAGCGACCAGAAAAGGCACAAGATGCCTGAGTTTTTGCCCAGGAGCAGAAAAAGACCTACCCCCGCGGCACAAATTTAAAGGCACGAATGGAGATAAAAATAAAGTTGCTCTCATAATTATGTCCCAGGAGGCCTACTTGTTCAACTTACTGGTGACCCATTTGTCAGAGATAAGAGCATCAGGCATGGCCCAATCTTTGAATTCAAGAGACAAGACGCATCTGTTTGACTGAAATGTATGGTGGATGGGATTTTAACCTATGCTCTGGCACTTCCACCCATATTGCAAATCACAGAGGTGATTCTGGGGACACAGAAGATTATGACATGATTTAAAAGGTTATATTTCTCTAATAAATAGCTGTCAAAATATCTTCCTTTTGAAAAGAAAAATTGCCATGGGGTCTAATTTTATCTCTACCTATCCTTCTTTCATACTAACATCTTTCCTCAAACCCAGGCCCAGATTAAGAAATATCCAAGTTGTCTCATATACAAATCCCACAGAGTACCTGGGCCCACAGAGTATTCCGAGTGTCACCTAGTAATTTCTTTCCATTGACTCTTAGGATCTGGAAGTTTCTAAAGAATATCTCCCAAACACTAGGTATGAAATCATAAGTGTCATGAAATAGAGTTCTGTGTTACAGAGCTTTGGATTTGCAAGGTTGGCTGACTTGTTCATGCTTGATAGAACTCAGGGTGAATGGTATAAGAATCTCAAGGGAAAACTGTCTTCATTGATTAAAAAAAAAAAAAAAATCCTAAAGCCTCCATTCAGTTCAAGCCAAAACACATACAACAGCAGTAGTTATTCAACTCCACTTGGTTAGATAAGCCCTTTTCTTCTCCAACATGATGAGAAAAGTTCATGTCCTTTAGTTTTCTTGTGGATATGAATGCCATTTTATACATGTCTAATGGCCTATAGAATTTTAAAACATTCCCAGACATGCCCAAATTATTTCTTTAAGTTGTCTCTACGTGTGGTCCCAAAGGATGAAGAAGAAGTGAATGTTGGCAACAAATTGTGGGGGAAGACTGAAAGGTTGCAGAACCAAATTGCAGAATTTTCCCTGGTTTTCTCTTTTTCTGGTGCAATGTCAGTAAGAGATACTGGCTATCCAGGCCACCAATGTCTCAGCAATATGAGACCCACTGTATTTCCCATCATCCCCTCATAAGCTGACCATTCTTGTATTTATTTTTCTCTCTAGCCACTGAAGAAGAACTCTCCAAGTGTTAGATTCTGCCAATGACATTTTGGCTTTGGTCAGTGTTCCTGGGCAGGCCTCCCATGGCTATTATGTAGAAAAGAATTTTGCTGGGTGATGATCTGCCCTGGTTGGATGTTGGTTCCAAGTGACAGCAGCTGCGGATAGAGTTGAGCTCAAGGTTTCTCCTACAGGGGTGGAAGTGGGTTTGGGGACAGTTCTGGGCCACCCAGCTGGGGGATTCTGGCTACTTGTTTCTGCTTTTAAATAGTCAAAGGTGGGTTATAATAGTTACTGGTGACTGAAATTCTCTGGAAGTTTCATAATGCAGGTAGAGTGTTCATCTTCCTGCTAAAGGCTCTCAAATCTTTAGGTCTGAGTCTTACTTTTATCAATCCCATATCCACCAATTTTTAAAAAATCAGACTTGAGGGCTAGTAAGAATAGAAATAATAACTATAATAGTAGCCAAGTATTCAACACCCACTAATGTTGGCACTGTGCTGGGAACTTCATACATGGTAAATCAGTTATTTCTTGAAACAACTCTACGCAGTAAGTGTATTCATCTAATACCCAAGAAAACAAGCTTAAGAGAGGTTAAGTAATTCTAAAGCTATACAGCAGGAGTGCTGAGATGTAATTTTATGTCTACATTCATACAGGTCTTGAACCAAATAGCACAAAACAAATAGGTCATGGTGAACATTTTCCCCAGAAAGCCCACCTCTGAGTAGCCACAGTTCTGGGGCTGATGGGCATTTACATGCTCAGCTAAATGACTGCAGATGCCTGGGCTTTCATGGGCATCCTCGGAACAGAAGGGATGCCCCAATTTGAATGGCCTCCACCCCCTCAGCCTCCCAGGCCCATAGCCAGTGCTTAGAATTGATCCCTCATGCTTTGAGACACTTTCATATGACTCCAGACCTGTGGCACCTCCCCTCCTATCTTCCCTCTCATCCCTTCCTCCCTTCCTCCCACGCTAACTCCCGTGTCCCTCCCTTCAGGCACTCTCCCGTCAAGTGCTTCAGCTCTTGGGGCTCCCCAAGGATCCCATTCTGAAAACCCCACCAAGTCAATCCAGCTGCCAACCTTCCCGCTCCCTCCACAGCACAGCCCCTGAGGCTCATAGCCTCTGTCCCAGAGGGGCTCTCTTCCCAGAAACTGTCAACACATGCCCCCTTTAGACTCCTCTCACCCTCAGCCAGGACTCTGACTCCCACTCCACAAAGGAGGCAGAAGCCGTCAGAGGATTCCCCACATCTTCCTGGCCTCCCAGACTCTGCTCTTACCTCTTCCTTCCTAGCATCTCCTCCCTGGTGCTTGGAGGCCTCCTCTCTCCCCAACCCACACCAAAGCTTCGGGGACTTTGGTGCTTGAGCATCCTCTTCCTTTCCTCTGTCTCCAGTGGCCCCTTCTCAGCCATAAGAAACAATTTCAGGATCTCCAGAGGAGCAACAGACCTCCCCCAAAGCCCTTGACTCCACCAGCTGCCAATCTCACTCTCTGCCATATCTTCATAGTCAACTATTAAAAAAAAAAACCCACTAACTTTCTCCTCAAGTATAATACACACATGGACAAGTGCCCAAATAAGTGTAAAGGTCAATGGAGTTTTCCAAAGTGAACTTGGCTGTACAACCAGCACCCAGATCAAGACATAGAACATCACCAGCCCCAGAGGCTCCCGTATCACCCTTCCAGGGTGCCATTATCCCAGAAGACATTCCCTATCCTGATTTGTAAAACCACAGGGTAATTTATGATGTTTTATAATTTTATATGAAAGAAATCATACAATCTTTTGTGCCTGGTTTCTTTTGCTCAACATTGTGACATAATGTTCTACTGTAAGCAAATAAGCATTTGAATTATTTCCAGATTTTGACTGTTACAAATAGTGTTGCTATGAACATGATGGAGCATGCCTTTTGGTGGCATGGCCAAGCTTCTTGAAAGAAGTACACACATGCTTGTACTGAATCAATATCTTTACTTCCCATTCACTCCTCAGTCCTCAGTCCACAGCAACCAAGTCCTCCACCCCATGTCCCAGGACCACTCTTTCTTTTTTTTTTTTTTTGAGATGGAGTCTCACTCTGTTGCCCAGACTGGAGTGAAGTGGCGCAATTTCGGCTCACTGCAACCTCCGCCTCCCGGGTTCAAGCGATTCTCCTGCCTCTGCTCCCGGGTAGCTGGGACTACAGGTGCCCACCACCACACTCAGTTAATTTTTTGTATTTTCAGTACAGATGGAGTTTCACCATGTTAGTCAGGATGGGCTCGATCTCCTGACCTCGTGACCCAGCCACCTTGGTCTCCCAAAGTGCTGGGAGGACCAACCTTTGTCAAGAGCACCAGCAGGTCATTTCATGGTGACATCCTCCAATTACAACTTAGCCACAGATGATGCTGACAGATCCTGTTCTCCTCTAGCCTCTCCAACCCCTCCTGCAGGACCTCTATTGGGAACTCCTGTCCCATCATCTCCCTCATGCTCGTGCCCTCAAGCCCTGCCTGGGGCCCTCTCTTTTCCTCTCAAAACTCCCTCAAAGCAGCGTGTTCTGTGCTACCACAATGCCTCCGCACATGCTCTTTCTCCTGCCGGGAATGCTCTTCCCTGGCTTCTACAGCTACCAATCCTTCAGGACTCTGCTTAGACTGACTTCCTCTGAAAATCCTTTCTGTCCTTCTGTACTCACCTCTCGGTGGCCGGGTACCCTGTGCACCAGGGATGCAGACCTCAAGGCAGCGACCACACCATATTGTAACTGCCTGATGACACAAGCTGGGAGTTCATGGGTGCAAACCTATGTCTTCTTCATCCCTATGCCCTCAGCCCCTAATGCTAGGTCTGATGCATAGTGGGTACTCACAAAAATGAGCTGAATGAATAAATATAGATGAATTAGAAAAAGACTGCTAAAAACACATAGACTGGAAGTTATGTTTTTTAAAAACACTGTGTTTTCTTCACTGTGAAGACAAGGTATATGAGCTCACAAGGATAAAACATCCTAACTATCATTCAAGGGACCCAATTTCCCAAACTGGGCTATGCTACACCCACATATTGTCTTTTTTTCAGATGTGGGAGTGGGTTCAGATTCCAGTTCAGCTAACAGTTATTTTGAAATGAATAGCAAACCACATGCCCACCCCTCAGCCATCACTGGATACAGGAAGACCACAAGCTCTCACCACCTCCCAGACCTTCTTGGCCTGAATAGGGACTTGAAAGTACTGACTTATTCTAGGAATCTCCACAGATTTTTCCACTGCATGCCAAGAAGGAAATCTTCCTGGAATGATTCCACCAGAATCATGGGCCAAGTGTCAGGTTCAGATTGTATTTTCCATCTTTCCCCACGAAAAGAACAATGTGGCCCTTGATGAGGCTGGGAGCCAGGACGTTTAGCTTACATTTAAGGGAAGCTGTATCTGGGCTGTGACGCTGAGGACACACAAGGCTGATGTGCCCGACAAGAGGATGAGTACAAGAGGCACAGCACGGGCTTAGCCTAAAGCCAAGGAAATCCAAGTACACAGCCAGGCAGGGTGATATCAGGCCAGAGCCCTGCTCACTCCCCTAGCTCTGCCCAGGCACCAGCCATAGCTTTGGAGTGGGAAGTCTGGGAAAGTAAGTCACAGCCTGTGTTTTGAGGCCCACACATTCTGCTTCCGCCACACAGAGCTTGAGCAGGATAGCTTAGCTTCCTACAGTCTGGAAAAGCACTGGACAGGATGTCTGCCCTCCCCAGCCAGGCAATAGCACATTTCTGCATCATGAAGTTTTTCTCCAGATCCAAGGGTGATGTTTATGACCAAGTGACCTGTTAAAAGCCTGAAGGCACACTTTGAAGGCAGGTCCAAAGGTAAGGCCATAGCAGTGACCTGCTCCCCAAAACCATGTCAGCAAAAATTCACATTGTAAAACTCAAGACAAAAAGACATTGGAAAGTGCTCTTTAAAAAGCAACATAAACCTGAAGGGCATTTTTGAATTCTGGGTTGGCTCTGGATGTCAGCCTCTGGGGAGGAAGGGCTGTGTTGTTATTTTTCTGACAGAGTTTAGTAGAATATGGTGGAAATCCTTAAACCCATATGAGTTAATGGTAAAAATCGATATTCAATAAAGCGTGTTTATCATGATCCACTGACATGAATAATCCTGGTTATAGGGCAGGTCACAGATCTGCCAAATGCCTTAGAGGCTGCATCTGCAGAAGGCATGCAGAGCCCCAGTTCACTGCCCACTGAGAGCTGTCATCAAGATGGGCCAATCCTCAGTTTGGAATAAGAAGGCCGGGGACTTCCTGCCCATTCAGGGCAAGGCAAGTGACATCCACGTCATCAAATGAGATGGAAAGGCAGCACTGGGAAGGGCCCTGGCCTGGGAATTATGAGAACAGGGCACAAGTCTTGGTGCTTCTACTTGCTGACAGTGTGCCCTTGGAGCAACCAGGCTTGGTGACAATCCTGCTCACCTCACAGGCTGTGCTGAGGCCCCAGTGGTGCAGAGAAAGGGTGGATAGCATGCTATAGAAATGCAGAGGGTTGTGCCTGTGCTGTGCCCTCTTGCACATTCTGCCTCCCCCAGGAAGCCTTCCTTGATTATTCCTGCCACTGTTGATGTGTGTGCTCCTCTGTCAACTCCAAGCACAGAGGGTGTCATTTCTGCTTGTGTGCTTTGCCTGACAGCCTTGCTCATGGCACACCAGCTCCAGCCTGTGGAGCATCTGTATTGTCCTTTCACACACTGTCCCATCTCCCACTTGGCACCTTTAGCCACTCTCATGGCAGATGAGAAACTGGGGACACTGGTGGCAGAGAAGTTAAATGACTGGCTCACAGTCCTCCAGCAAGCGGCAGAGATAGGACTCAAACCAAGGCTTTCAGACGCCAAACCTCACACTCTCTCCCCAGTCCCCAACACAAAGGCCAGGTAGAGGCAGAAAGCAGGGGAGTGAGAGCTGTTTCCCAGAGAGAAATGACCCCAGTGAGAAAGGACCTCCCTCAGCACATGATCCAGCTGCCCATGACTCTGCTGACTCAGCTCTGGGAGGTGCCAAGCTCTCACACTAGACGTCCCAATGCACACTGTCCATCTGGCCACTCTTATGCTGGGCACTGGGAGGTACAGGAGGGACCCAGCGTCTAGAGCCAGGCACCAGACAAGGCTCAGCCCATTTCAAACAGGGCATCAAAGACTCCAGCAGTCACCTGCTAGGCCACCAGGGAAGGGTGCAGGTAGCCGTGGCTGGGGATCTGCGTGCCTCTGCTTACCTGTCGTGCCGCTTGTGAAACACACAATGGAGAGGTCATCAGGCTGTGGGGGCTGCAGGGATGAGAAGAGGAGTGTGTTAGGGAGACCCAGTGTGGCCAGCCAGGGCCCAAGATGCCTGAGCTCCCCCAGCAGCCAGGCCCATGTGTGTGCTGTATGTGGGTGTCAGCATGTGCTGGGCATGCCTGCATGCTCCTGTGTGCTGCACTCGGAAAGGTGGGCAGGTGAGCGCTCAGGAAAAAGAAAAAGAAGCTGAGGAAACCTAACTGGGGTGTGAACACTAATCTTCACATCTGGTCCCCCACTGCCTCCCCTACTTCAGTCTGGGCTGAATTATCCTAGGTGGGATTGGGTTGCAGTGGCCACATCTCAGTCTGTATCAAAGCTCTGACCTTTCTAGTGGATGTGACCCAGTTTTCTCCCTCCTTCCCATGTTCTCCCAAGTATCTGGGGTTAAGCTTGGGAGCACATGTGGCTCGGTCACTGAGCTGCTCACTGTGTCACCAAGGCTGCTCTGCATCAGCCCTTGCCCTGGCACTGGGCACACAGTCTGGGGTCACCAGAAGGAGCCCACCAAGTCTGATTGCACGTAGAGGATGGTTTCCCAGAGGAGGTGACAGTTGAGATGGAAGGGCAAGCAAGATTTCTCCAGATGAAGTGTGGGTGGGTGTTTTGGGGAGAGGAACCAGCCTGGGTACAGGCAGAGGCACAAGAGACAAAGGGTGCTGAGGGATGGGAGAGTCATTCTCTAAGACTGAGCCCTGATGTGTGGGAAATGGGCAAACACCAGGGGCTACCCATGCAGTGCCCTGGGAAGCCCGGGGTGACCTGCTCAGGCCTGTGTGAAGGGAGAGGGAAGGACTGAGCTGGAGGGAGGCCTGGAGGCCAGATGGCTTTTAGAAAGTTGAAAACCCCCACATGGCCCATCCCAGGGGCAGCTGTGCTCACTGTGGCTCAACCCCAGGAAGTATCACATGGGGATGACGCACAGAAAAGTTCATGAAGCAAAGATGAACAAAGACAGCAGATGCCATAAGGCCATTTGGCACAAGAGTCCATTTCTGGTTCTGTTGCTGCTTCTGTCTACTGAATCTTCTGGAGAGTTTGCCATATTCATAGGGAGAAAATAAGACTTCCCAAATAAGTTACTTGAAGAACCAAGGGTGGCCAGGATTGGCAGCTCTTTTTTCTCCCTCCCAAATACCTGACTCCTGTTCCAGGTCCTTCCCTGGGTCCTTGGCCCACAGAAGTCCTGGACACCCAAGTGGGCATTTCCTGGCTTGCACACAGGAGTTGCTTATTAACACAGAGGTGCTGGTCTGTGCACAGTGAGGGACTCTGTAAGGACAAGCCCTGCACACCATCTTGCTCAGTAAAGACCTGAAAGTGGATTAGCTTACCACAGGAGCATGGTGATTCTCTTGGCCACAGTCCTGAAAGAAGAAAATGTTGTTTTTAAATGCTCAAAAGTTATCTCTCTCTCTCTCTCTCTCTTTCTGTCCCTCTGTCTGTCTCTGTCACACACACAATACATACACACACACACACACCACACACACACACACAAAATCAGAATAAACAGCTCAGTAGGCCTCACTCCTGCACCAAGCCCAGAGTTTAAGATTCCAAAGAGGTCACTGAGGTGATCATGGCAGACATGACCTCAGTGGCCTCTTCTCAGACAGACGTTAAGCCTGAGGCTCCGGGGAGACAGGGAGGGTGACTAGAGGTTCTAGGCCACCCCACACATTACAGACAGGAAGCCTGAGCCCCAGGGAGAGGCTAAGCAGTGTGCACATGCCAACTGTGTGATGGCAATCCGGGTGTGAGCATGTTGGGCTTAAAGTGCTCTTGGCACAGCTGGGCACATGCTCAGGATGCAGCAGCTGGGTGGACTAGGCTTCTGGATGAGCAGTCAGTGCTGGTGGGGCAGGTGGGGGCTGCCAGTATAGGTCAGCTGCCAGTGCCAGGGAGGGGTACAATGCATAGGCATTACCAGTACAGTGGGGAGCACACACGGAGGCAGGAGGAGGAGGGCCTGGGGCCTAGATCCAGTAGGGCATAGTGGGGGGTCAGCGGCTGCTGGGCAGGGCCTCAGGCCTTGGAGGCCAGAATGTCCTATGTCACCCCAGCAGACCACAAACTGCCACCAACCTGATGTCTCTGGGGAGGCCAGGCACAGAAACATCTGTTCTGCTGGCTGCTGGGGGTCTGGATCACGTTTGCAAGAACCTCTCCCAGACTCCTGGACCTATGTCTCTAGTCCTCAGACACAGGACAGGCTGAGGCTAGCTGGAAAGGAGGAAGCTCCAGAGGCTGCGTGAGTACCTCTGAGGTAAGCTGGCACCACGGTCCACCAGTCAGCGCCTAGTGCCAGGCTGGATTAACTGATCCAGCCATAGAGCCTATCTCCCAGAGGATGCCTGTGGGCACCAACCCCACCACCCACCACCAGCCCTTGCAAAGCCTGCCCTGTCTGGACACTGATATACCCTGAGGGCCCAAAACAGCCACCCCAGGGCATGAGAGGGACAGATAACCAGAAGTTCTGACTTGGTGACCAGCCAGCGGTAGCCCAGCAAACAGCCCAGAAGCAGACCCTCACCTCCACGGCCTGCATGGACTTAATGACCACCCCGCACTTCTGCCCTCTCTCTTTCAGGGCTTCTTCGAATGGGTCCATGAGGATAATCAGCTTGAGGCCTGGAGTCTCCTTCCTCTCCACATGCTCCAGCAGAAGCACAGCCTTCTGAGGTTTGTCCACAATCACGGTGCTGATGTCTGCTGCAGGGGGCCATCAGGGAGAGTCAGACCATGTGGGCCCAGGCAGGCAGCATGTGCCAGGCAGCACTTCCATGGGCTGTGTGCCCATAGCTTATGTGTAAACAAATACATAAGACAGGCCTCATGTACAGAGGAATGTGCCATGGGCCCTAGGCGGAACCAAGGGCAGAAGTCCAGGGAACCTCTTCAAGCAGATTCCAAGCTTCCCTTTGTTCCAGGTTCGGCCCCCATCATCCCAGGTCTGCTTGAGATATTTACCACCCCCCTGCATCTGTGCAAAGCTGTCATGAACTTCAGAGGGTTGTACCCTGTGTGGAGGGTGCTGCAGAGGTTCCTTCTTGGCAGCTGAGCCCTGTGGAAGGAACCTACAGGTGAAGTCTGACTGGGGACAGCTTGACTCAGGAAGCCAACTCAGGACCCACAGTGTAAGACCCTAGTATTTTTTGAGAGCAAAGTGCCTCTTACGAGTGTCAGACAATCAGCATAACCTGAGAAGCTGGAGGCTAGGGGCCAGCTGCCAGTGGCAGGGTGGGGTGGCAGTTGGCTTACCTGTATTGATGATGTAGCGGATAGCTCCAGGGCCCAGGGTGTCATAGAGCGGGACCACCACCATGGAATATGTGTAGCAGGCCAGCTCCGCAATGATCCACTATGGAGACACACAAGGCAGCGGGTGGGGAAAGAGGGAAGTTAGAGGGCTGGCCTGCCCTTAGGCCCAGGTAACCAGGGTCCCTGCTCTAAGCCCTATGCCTGTGGCAAGGAATCCATGAGGTTAATGGGTTGTGTCTGCTTACCCACAGCCTTGTGGATCAGGCCTGTCCCAGGGAATTCTGTAACTCCCGGATTTCATGTCCAAACTGCCCCAAGGACAGCTCCACGGCCCGCATGAGCCTATTCCTCAGGTCTTTCCTCCCCACTGGCTCAAGGGGCAGCTGTTGGTAGAGCTGGGTGGGATGTGGATGGAGTGTGACTGGAGTGGCCAGTGCTGATGAGGGGTAGAGCCAGGGTGGGCAGAGGAGTGGTGGCATAGCCCAAGGGTCTCTGTTTTTTCTTTTGTCCTGGGCCCTACAAACAGTGAAAGCAGGACTATTCCATGGTAGCCAAGCCCTACCCCACGAATCCCTCTAAACCAGTCAAGGTAGATGCTCACCTCTGGCCGATTTTGTGCAAAAACACCAATAAACTGATCGGTGCATGCTTTACAATTGTGCTGGAGAAGTCCAGACCCCAGAAATTCAGCCCGGTCGGCCACCTACACACAGATGTGGGGAAGTGATGAGAAAACAAGGACTCTTCAACAGGGGAAGGAGATCCCCAGGAGCCATTCTTTTTTTTTTTTTTGAAATGGAGTCTCGATCTGTCACCCAGGCTGGAGTGCAGTAGCACAATCTCTGCTCACTGCAACCTCTGCCTCCCGGGTTCAAGCAATTCTCCTGTCTCAGCCTCCCGAGTAGCTGGGATTACAGGTGCATGCCACCACGCCTGGCTAATTTTTCATATTTTAGTAGATACGGGGTTTCACTGCATTGCCCAGGCTGGTCTCAAACTCCTGAGCTCAGGCAATCCACCCGCCTTGGCCTCCCAAAGTGCTAGGATTACAGGCATGGGCCATCATGCCCGGCCAGGATTCTTATAGATCTGAGGGATCTCCCTGACTCCCAACCCACGTATGCTGGAAGCCCTTCAAGGCTGTTGCCAGGAGTTTGGCAGACAGACCAGGGAAATAAATGACCCTCCGAGACCCAGCAGGTGCCCGCATCCCTCCCTACCCGCCCTGAGTGCCAGATCTATATGGGTGGCCAGGGTGGGGCCTGTCCTCTATCACTCACCTCCTGGTAGGACAGCCACTGGTAAGGCTGGTTGGGCTTCCTGAAACCAAGACAGGGCCCATTCCCTGCAGAGAGATAAGAAAGCCTTGTGCCAGGGAGGGGTCAGAGTGGATGTGCCACCTGCATCTGCCCATCAGAAACCTGGATGGACAACCCATACTGTAGTGTGTCCATGGGCCAAGTGAACTTCCCTCCTACACTGCCAGCTACCTGTCTAATCTGCTGAGGCCCAAGAGGGCCTAAAGCACACAAGTATGGCATCACCCCAGGGACCAGGGAGGTCTGAAATGGGGAATGATGCAGTGCCCAGTCCCCACCATAACTTGTGTGGTGATTCCTGTTACAGACCCAAAGGATACAGACACCTGGGGGCCACTGGGAAGAGGTGGTAGGCTGCCTCTCTTTGCTTCTTACCCTGAGAGCACCCAGACATCTCAGAGGTTCAGGTTCAGAACCACGCCAGCCAGTGGCCTGACAGCTCAAGGCTCCCCAGGAGTACAGAGTGTGGGCCAAGAGATGGCCTAAGGTCAAGCTGTCCCAAGGGCTGGAACAAAGCTGAGGTCAGCCCTCCAGCCATATAATGCAGCTGCTTCTCTGACTGGTAGGAGGAAGGCCAGGAGTAGCTTCTCTCCACTGAACCTGGGGACAGCTCACCAGCCACGTCCCTGGTATCATGCTTGCATACCCATCCTCGCACCCACTCAACCCCTGTCACACAGCCCCTCCACACCCCCACAACCCTTCTCACCTGAGATGCTAAGCCCACGGCGGAACACCTGGTACATGGTCCGGGCATCATCATAGTAGTGGGTAAGTAGCTGAGGGCCAGACCCAATCACAGATCGCCGTGCCCCGCCACTGTCCTACAAGCCAAGCACCGGCCAGAGAAGTTGGCTGAGGCAGGTAGGGGTGCCAGGAGAGGGCCGCAGCATGCACAAGGCTGTACACAGCTCGGACGTACAACCCGTGCATGCAGTTAGCACTGTGGCATCTGTGTGCCCACGTACACATGGACTACACACACCTGGACTGTACACACTCGATCTGCACGTAGCCACACTCCAACATAGTTGGCTCATGCATGAAGGCCGGGTATACCAGTGTCCTTACATACAAACTCCACACACACATACAGCATTCACACAGCAGGTCAGCATATACAGAATGTCCAGAGTTTTCAGTTACTGTTCATACACACCCATGGCTCATTCGTACAACACAGTGGGGAGTATTGGCTGGATTCAGGAACAACCTGCCAAGGTATCTCCCATCCCATCATCTACTGCTATGCCACAGTTAAGGCTCAGTTGGGTGTGGTGTTAGCTAAGAAGGCTGCCACCCATCATTCACGTAATGATGTGAGTTAGAGGACTGTGCTGAAGGTTCTGTCCCAGACACAGAGGCCTAGGAGGCTAGGAAGGGAGGACAGGCTGAATTATGTTCATGTACAATGAGGGAGGAGAGGCAGGCAGCAAGTTCCTGGGCCCAAAGAGGCACAGCTGCGGAGTGGGAAGGTGGCAAACCCCCTCTGTGCTGGTGAGTAGGGCGAAGAGCCAGCCTTTTCCTGCCTCCTCCCCTTCCACCCTGTCACCCCTCCCCAGGGGCGAGAGTTTCACAGCTCTCCAGTATCACAGCTCCACCTCTTCTTCAAGTACTATTCGAGCTACCCTGGGCTGGGCCAGAACCTGCCACCTCTTGGAACAGCAGGTCTAAGGGAAAAAACATCTGTGAGAACCAGAAAGCAAACAGCCAAACTCAAAACCACAGGGAGCTCTCGACTGTTTTGGAGCGGAAAGTTCTGCTTGGCCAGTGCTTTCAAGAACCAAGCCCACCTAAGACCTGCAAGAGAAGCTGGGACACATCCAATCAGACCCAGCTGGCACCTGGGCAATAGATATGGTACAAGGAAAGACTGTATGCCAGGGACAGAAGAGGCTCAACAACTGGGCATGTGTGTTAGCGATCAGCTGCCAAGCTGGGCTTCGAAGGATGCACAGGGGTTGCCAGGCAGAGTGAGAAGGAGGGAACAGCAACCTGGGCATAGGCAGCATCACATGCAAATGCACCGGCAAGAGGCACAGGTGCGTTTGGGGAATTGTAGGCAATTCATGGAGCTCCAGATGGCAATGATCAGGAGGAGGAGGCCAGAGAGGCTGCAGATCAAGGCAAAGAATATAGACTTGAGGTTGAGGTAATGCGGAGCCAGGAGAAGGTTTTAGGCCAGGGGGAGTGACATGATCTGAATTGTTTCTCACCACATAGCAGGCACAGTCAATGCTGCCAGGCCCTGTCTGATCTGGGCCCCTCTTGCCTCTCCCATCTCGTTTCCTACCACTGTCTCCTTTGCCTACTCTGGTGCAGCCACTCTGGCTTTCTGTGCTCCTGGGGGATGAGGCAAGGGAGGGTACAGTCATTCCAGGAAGGGAGGCATTAGCTTCATCCCATATCCTGTCTTCCAGACCCACAAGGTGACTCACTCAGTGGCCCCTACACATGGGCCAGGGTCATCCATCTCACCATTCTGACACCATCCAGACCACTGTCACCTCCAACCCATGTGCCTGCAGCTGCTTTCTTATGCTTGCCCCTGTCACACCCACCCTTCTATGGCACAAACTGGCCATGTCTCTCCCTACTGAAAACCTCTAATAGCTCCACACTGTTCCCCCTGCCGGTCCCTGCACAGTTCACAGAGCTCTGTCCTTGCTGACCTCTTCAGATGTGATACAATCACAAGCTTAACCAAAAACAGCCGTCCTTAGTGACTTCTCTGGGTCATCACACCCAATCTTTCCCACACCTTAGAAAGCAGGTGCTCTTTTTATTACACCCTTTACAACTGAGGGCCCTGAGTCTCAGAGAGTTAAGAAACTGCCCAGGGCCATACAACTCAGAGGCATAGGCAGGCTTCAAACCCAGGACTGCCAGTCACCAAAAGCCATTCTCCACAGCACTCGGCCGGCCCATCTCCAGCCCCTCTACCCAGCATCCCACACAAAGGCCCCATGTGCTTCAGCACACACCTGCACCTTTGCACATACCATTCTTCTGCTGGAAAAATGCCCTGAAGATCCCAGCCCCTACCTCAACCTGCACTCTCCCCTACAAGGCAAAATATGCTTATGATACCCAAGGTGCATTATCAAGAGCAAAAGGCAAGGTGCACAACAGAGTATGTGGTGGATATGAGTAAAAACACGGTGAGTGTCTCTACACATCTGCTCATGGCCAGGACACAGCATTAGCAGGTTGCCTCAGGGAAAGAGAACTGGGAGAGCAGGAAAGAAGACAGAAGCTTTTCAGTACATTCCATTTGTTTCTTTTGGACTATGTGAATACATTATCTATTCCAAATGAACAGAATTAAAGAGGAGCAAATTTTTAAAAGGCAAAAATAAATTCCATAAACTTAATAATGAAACACACCTCACCAGTCCTTCCAGGCTTAGCCTAGAACACCCTTGTCCACTGGCCCCTGTATCGTCTTCCCCTTGGTGGCACCATGTGTGAGTCCACGTGCTCAGGGAGAGTAGGGCCAGGGGTAGCCTGAATCCTGGGTCCCAGTACCAGACCGGGAGAGTCTGGGAGGGAATCTACCAGGCAGCTCCTCATGAACCTGCTTAGGCTTCCTACTGCAATACCAATGAGCCAAGGCCCTCCTACCCGAGAAGCAGGCAAACCAGAGGCCCAGTGGAAGGCCCAGGTCAGGCTCTGCCCAGAGGCAGTTGCTGGGAGAGGCAGAAGGAGTGTTTGGTAGGAGACCCTGCCCAAGGCTGCTGCAGAGCTAGGTGACTGACTGCCAGGAGAGACAGAGCTTCTCTGGGCCATGTGAGGTCAAATAAGCCACAAGTCTGGTTTCAACTTCCAAGACGCCTGTCTTCTGCCCCCTACTTTCCGCAGTGGAACGTCTCCTACCCTGCTCACCTCTACTTCTTCTGACTGCATCAGGAGGTTGCATGGCGGCTGCAAGGCCTTTGGCCGGTGAGTGAACCAGTAGGCGAGGATGGCGGCCAGGGCACCCATACTCACGAGGGTGGTGGCCGAGAGGCTGCGGAAAAACTGGCCTAAGTCGCCTAGCTCAGGCAGTCGCAGTATCCTCAGGATCTCCTGTGTCTGCATCTTCTCCAGAAGTGAGAGGACAAACTCTGTTGAAAACAAGAGTCAGATGAGGCAACAGACCTGACGGGCAGGTTAGGGAGGGGTCCTGGGTCACAGGACCTGATATCTGCTCTGACACACCACAGGGCAGGCCCTGGGGGAGTTCGGATGTACAGAGTGCACCCCAGAAGCTGGCTACCTAGAAGGGCTTTTCCCAGGAAGAGGCCAGAACCTTCTGCCGTCACACATCCTGCCCAGTTTTCCTGAGAACCACATGCTCAGGCCCTGGGCCATGGCTGACAGCTGCTTCCATATTTTCCAGGACCACTGCTCTGGCAGCTCTGGGAATGATGCCTCCCGGGCCTCAGGGCCTGGGTGCTCTGTTCTCCTGTGTCACCACTGTCATAGTGTTTTACTTATCTTTGCTCTTGGGGTGTGGAGAAGAGGGAAGGGCAGTAGAAGTGCTCAGCACGGTGCCCAGGGGTGAAGGAATGCAGGCTCCTCCCACTCTACTTCTAATCTCCCAACTCCAGGCCATGACCCTGAGCTAGACTGAGACTGAAGCGGGGCAGAGCAGACTGCAGATCAGCCCTGACAAATACTCCAGCCCTCATGATGTGAAAGTGAAGACCTATCTGACTATATGAGCACTATGGCTCTGCACTGTCCCTGACCAAGTACCAAGAGGACAGCTGCCAGGCACGGTGGCTCAAGCCTGTAATCCCAGCACTTCGGGAGGCTGAGACGGGCAGATCACAAGGTCAGGAGATCGAGACCATCCTGGCTAACACAGTGAAACCCCGTCTCTACTAAAAAATACAAAAAATTAGCCGGGCGAGGTGGCGGGCACCTGTAGTCCCAGCTACTCGGGAGGCTGAGGCAGGAGAATGGCATGAACCCAGGAGGCAGAGGTTGCAGTGAGCTGAGATCCGGCCACTGCACTCCAGCCTGGGCGACAGAGCAAGACTCCATCTCCAAAAATAAATAAATAAATAAATAAATAAAATAAAAATTAAAAAAGAGGACAGCTGGCCCCACCATAACTGGGCCCTGTGCTGTCCTCCCTGATCCCATCAGCAAGTGTTCAGAAGCAAGGCAGGTGGCAGAGGAGAGAAGGTGTTAAACTGGTAGGAAGAGAAACCACCGCTCAGAGCGAAATGGCTCAGCGGAGTGCTGTGTGCACTCCCCGGGGGACCAACATCTCCTGCCATGTCACAGATGGTGGCCAGGGAGTCACCCTCACCCACTACAGCCCAAGCGGGTACAGTGGGCCCATCAGAGAGACATGGGAGATGCCCTAGGGTACACAGAAGGAAGGTCTCTGTGAGAAGCACTGGCAAATGGTTGAAAGAGAAGCAGGCCCCAGGGGCCTCCTGCATCCTCCTCTCAGCCACAAAGTGAGGCAGTGTTGGCAGAGCAAATACACAGCCAGCTTGGCTCAGGGTTCTGCACCTTGCTTGGAACTGAGGAAACTATCAAGGGTGGGCAAGGTGGTGGCTAATGGCATCCCCAATGGGACCCCCTCATGTCACTGCCTAGCAGGACCTGAGGCTAGAGGCACCTCCAGGTCTGCCAGCCCAGAGATGGCAGGATGGGCTTGAGGCTGCCCTGCACCATCCACAGGCACCCTCCTCACAGGCCCTTGGCCTTTGGAAGCATGGCTGTGCTTCCAAGAAGGGAAACAAGGAGAATGCAATAGCAGCTACTCTGCCGCCGTGGGATATGAGTCAAACAATTGCTTGACCCCTGAGAGAGGGGAGATCTGCTAAACTCCCAATAAATGGCATTTGTGCTAAACCATAACATTAAAACACCAGAGATGAAGTCAGTGATGTGCAAAGTCATTGCAGAAACAGTCAAAAAACTCTTCAGTTATAATTCCTTCTCCTTCTCTTACGAGCAATGCAAAGTTGAGCCTATCCTTCCTCTCTGAACCTCCACTTCCCCGTCTTTAAAATGAGGGCAGTACAATTTAGACATACAAAGCCTCTTGCACTGCATCTGGCATGTTCAGAGGACTAAAGAGATGGCTAAAGAATATGCTCATCAAATCAAGAGAACTGCTCAGCCCAGGACACATGAAAAGAGGTCAGAAGCAGGACTGGTTCAAGCACTAGGCAGAGGTGATTTGGCCTGGACACTGTGGCCCCACAGAAGGAGTTTATGCTCTGCAGATGGCACAGCAGGCTGAGTCCTAGGAACACTTATCAGCCACCTATAGGCTCTGGGTGAGCCTCCAGCCAAGTGTGGTATTTTCACTGCGCTCCTGAGCTGGAAATCCAGTTTTAATAGGAGCTTCCTTGAGCTGGGTCAGTTATGAGACCATCCTGGAGGAACAACCCACTCCTAGCATATCCATCCAATTCAGCTTCTGCATAATAAAGCAGAGGACAAGCTACAGACCACAGTGGATTCACCAGGGAAAATCACTCTGGAGAAGACTCTGGGTAGGTGACCTTCTGGCCTTCTTGGGACATTTACTTCTCTAAGCTGCAGATGGGAAGATAAAATCACAGTCAGGCCTATCAGATAAATGACTCACTACTTAGTAGAAAATCCAGACATGCTCGCCAGCTCTTAGGGTGGGTTCTGAGCTGATGGACATTTTTCTTAAAGGAGATGAACTGACTCAATGATCTGAGAAGCCAAGAACCAAAAAACTCATGCCTAGCATGAGGGCTCAGCTGTATATCCCAAAAGTTTTAAAGGGAACTCTGGAAGGATACCTCATTACCACCAGTCCCTGGTCCTTGGCAGTTGCTCACGGACTCTAAGCTTTGTGTATTGTGGCATTCGGTGCAATGCTAGAGTTTTTACAGAGCACAGCCCAGATTAGCCAAGTCATCCATCTGTCCTTCTACCCATCTAGCAGACCCTCACACGGTCCCTGTTGTCATCTAGCTCAGAGTTGGGCCTGCCCTCGGTCCCATGGGGAGGACACATGAGGAAATGGGCAGTGCTTATGATCAGACATGGGGAGCCAGAAAAGCTGCCTGACTCGATACGAGGGAGTCAGGGCAGGCTTCTGGCAGGAAGTGATATTGATCCTGAGAATGAAAGATAAAGACGAAAGGGTGGCCTGGCAGAGGAAAGTAAATATACAAAGGCTGGAGTTGAAAGAACACATGGGACACTTAGGGAACAGAATATTCTGTGCAGAAAATAAAGCACTGAGCCCACAAAATCTCATGCAAAGATCAGTGCTACAAGTCTGTGGGGCTGGCCTCTTGGATATGCTGAGCTTTCAGCAATCACCATATTACCGTGGTCCTCAGTGGGAGGAAGAAGGGGACTTGGCCTAAAATTCCTGAATTCCTGATGCCTGGGCAGCCCTTTCCTACACACTGTACTGTTGCACCCTCACGACAGCTGCAGGTGCTCCCTCTGAGGTGGGAGCACAGAGACTCCACCGGAGAAACCACCTTGTTCAGCAAGCGAGGCACACAGTAAAGAAGTAGTAGAGCATGGACTCAAGCCCAAGACTGCAGTCTCAATGCCAGCCCCTCATGTGGTATGGCCACCCCAGCCCCTGCCAACCCTGGGCCCACTCTCACAATCCATCCTTTCCTTTGCATTGGCACTGAGCCCACAGACAACCAGCTCCAGCTGCTTGGAAGAACCCAGGCCCAGGTTCAGGGGCTGGGGGAAGTGCAAGGCCACCAGAGCCTGTGTGAGGGGACAAGCCAGTCAGGCCAGTCATTTGCTATTTTTCGCCAAGCCCACATGGGTGGGCTTCTTCCTGGTCTCACATCAAGAACTCACCAACTTCTCCTGGCTGAGTCCTTCTCCTCCTACCTGGGGTGGTGGAAGGCAGTGCACAAAGGGTTTGGCTGCCCACTCCTCCTTACAACTTCTACTTAGGTGTTCACCCCAAAGGAGGTATTTGCAGCAGTGGCAGCCCCTCTGGCCTTGAGGCTGGGCCGACACCCCTCCTTGGCTGGGCAGCAACCAGAGGATCTCGTTCTTCCAGGCTTACCAATCCTCTCAGTCAGTCAGAACTGCTTGCATTTACACCGAGGTTCCCTTCAGACCCGTGAGCCACTGCAAGGCAGAGTTGTGAGTCCAGGTCCCCTGAGGACATGGGCCTCACAGTCAGCCCAAGCCACCAAGCCTTTGGCATGGGGAGGGCAGACCCTCAGCCTTGGAGTCTGGTCTCATCTGATTATTTCACAGGGCCTTGGCCTCCTCTGACCTCCACACCTCTCTTTTGACCTGGGGTAGGGCTTGGTGGTCTCGAGGGTCCCAGTTGTGCTGCCTCCTTCCATACCCCACGAGACTCTCTTGGCTGCAGCAGAGATGTGTATTGTGTGTGTGTCGGGGGCAAGGGCAGTGCGGACAGCGCTCAAGGGAATCAGTGGTGCTGGTGTTGCCAGGTGAGTGGCTGTGTTTGTAAATATTCACCTGGCAGGAGAACCCAGGCATGAACAAGCCACTTGACATGAACTAGCCGCCTCCTCCTCTCTTCCTGGAATATCCGACATCTTTTTCTTCAGCACAGACCAGTTCAGAATACCAAGTAGTATCTAAGGCTGAGGAAACTGGAACTTCCTCCCACCTCAGCATGCCCTCTGCTGATTTAGGGCAATCCAGCACGGGAGAGAACAGGAAGAAAGGGGCCCCGGGGGGAAATATGTTGGTTCCAAGGTGGTGGGGTGGCAGAAGCAAAGCCCCAGAGCACAGTCACTGTGGAAATGGCCCTGGGCACCCTGGCATGGCTCCAAGAACCCTCTGCTGGTCCAGCCTCCTAACCTCAATACTCTAGGCTTCACTGTCTAGCTGGATACCCAACCACTCCTCTCTACCCCAACAGCCCCTGGCCTGACAGCCACCACCAAGCAAAGCCCAGTCTCCCATACCACCCTCTCCATAGGTCTCCTTGCTCTAACAGGTGCTTGCGCTGCTACCAAAGTTATTTCCTGATATGTAGGTAGGATCATGTCATGCCACTGCTCAAAAATCTTATCTGGCTTCCTATTGCCTTAGGACCAGAGTCCAAACTAATGATCACACTGAGGTTCTCCATGATCCTCAGATTCTTCCCTCCCCTTAGAATCACTCCAGCTTCCTCTGTATCAGCCTCTCTAATAGGGCTTCATATTATGGAGTTCTGGGCCTCTGAAAACCTCTGAGGTCTTCAAAAAGGGTGGAGAAGCTCAAGCCCAGCCACCAAATCATTGAAGAATCTCTTCAACTCCAAGTGAAGAACTCTAAAAGAAAACTACAACCTCTCCCAGGGCCCAGGGACCCTAGCAAACAAGCTTGGGAGAGGGCCCAAAGGGGGTATTCCGGTGCTGAACTGACCTGGGTCCAAATCTTGACTCAGTCTCTTGATAGCTGTGTGGCCTTGGGCAGGTCACTTTGCCCCTCTGGGCCTCATCTCAAACAAGCTGGTGGACCGAGAGTGCAGTGCCAGGAATGTAGTAAGGGAAACACTTAGTAGATAGTAAGTAGCTGAAGCAGTTACTCCATCTCTTTGCAAGCCAAAGGGGCTCAAAGACAACTTGCACAAGTAGATGCATTCACACCCTACCTTTCCAGCAGGCTCCTGGCACTGGGGAGACGGCTGAGCTCGTCCCACTAGAACCAGCCTCCCTTTATAGGGCCTGTGGGGCCCAGGGAAAGAAGTTACCACATCTTGATCAAAGCACAAAGTGATGAAGGCCCTGCCCCGAGTCTGCCCTCCTGGGGACAGCCGATGGCAACAGCCGCCTGCTCTGAGAAGCCGGGTGGTGGTAGAGGCGCTAGCAGTGGTGGCGCAGGCTCCCTGGTGGCTGTGGGAGCCGGTCTGGCAGGGACCAGGGCACAGAGCAGTTCTGTAAGGAGTTGCTGGCCCCTCAAGGCCCCCGCCAGCCCCACCTCCATCTGCATGCAGGGCGGTGCTGGCTCAGATCAGCTCAGAGCCAAGCAACCCAGCCTTAACCCTCACCCTGCCAGTGTGCCAGAGCCTCAGCTTGCACCCCCCTGTTTTTCCCCTCACCTCCCCCTGTTTGCAGTTCTGAAAGGGAGTTTGCCAAGCGGGTTTCTTAAAAACAAAGGCTCCTTACACATCCATTTGAGACAACGATTAGGGCCAGGCCTTTGCGATGGTCTTGGGACTGCAGTGAGCATGAGTTTATGTGTGTAGGGGGTGGTGGGGGGGGGTGACAGGAAGTAGTGGGGAGTAGGGGGTGGGGATGCCAGCTCTCTGGCACCGAGGGCAACTGCACCATCCACCCGGGATATTCTGCCTCCAGCCGCTCCCAGGGGCTGCCTCTGCTCCCCACCCCGACAAGGTCACAGTCACAGCCAACCTACTTGGGAAGAGGAAAGAAATAACATAGTTTCAGATAAAACATCTGCTTAGGGATGCTCTGGGGAGTGAGGACACTCTGGACCAAGGATCAGAGCCAGCAGGTGGAAGATAGTGGCTGATCTCCACCACAAGACCCCAGGGCAGCACACCAGCCCTGCTGTGAGGCCTGCACTAAGAGATATTGTTGCCTGGCTTGCACAGGAATGGTCATCCTGGAGCCAGAACTCACACCCTTGCCTATTAGGACGAAAGCTGAGCTCTGAAGTCCTGTAGCACCTCTGCCAGACTGAGAGACTGAGGTCCCAGGGACTCCCAGGGGTCTCACTACTGCAAGATCTGTGAGGCTTACGGGTATGGGTGGCTACTTCCATAGCATTTTCACTACTACTTCCATGGCTAACATGCGGCTGAGCACACAAATATGATTACTGCGTATTTTGAATTGGACATTCATTCTGATCATAAGACAGACAGCTAGACTCACGGTGGCACCTGCTAATAAGTAAAAGACAAGTCCAGGCCACAGGACCCAGCTTACCACTGCCCCCAGGCCCTACTCACATCAAGTGCTTCTGGGCAATTATGAGTCTGCCTGCACTGGGCCACTGTCCACCCAAATTTAACCCTGCTCCCTTGCTGCAAGAATGTCCTAGGACAGGACCCAGTGCTCTGAGCTACCTCTTGAAAGCTGTTTGCCTAATTGCCTGGCAACTCGGGAGCCCACAGGCTTGCAACACCTTTCCTGGAGCTGATAACGGCTTCTACTACTCACCCTACCATCTGGGTGAGCCATGTGGAGAGCTTCCTGCCTCAGCGACCCTCATCTGGAACTTGGCCCTAGCTTCCCCCAACCCACCCCGATGAAAATGAACAAATATCTGAGGACCCCCGATCAGCCCACAAAGTCACTTCCCCTTTCTTCTAGGCAGGACCCTTACTTTTCTCCAGATATCTTCAGAGATGTTTTTACTATGAAAGCTTCCTTTAATGCTTCTCAAGGCAGTCTCTGGGGCAGGAAATCCAGTGGTCGGTGGGAAATCCCACAGAGTGCCAGAGGCATAGAGCTGAGGGAGTAGTTTTGCCCTAGGCAGTGGGCAGCCCAGTTGCCAGGTTAAGAAATGCACAGCCTTCACTGTTACACATGTGCAACCCTGACCTGCAGAGGTGCAAACACAGTAACCCACACTTGCCTAACACCTACCCTCTCCACACAGGGATTCAAGCTTGTCCCTGCTGTGAGAGAGGGGCTTGCTCTCCATTTTCCTCTTGGGTTTTAATTAGATTTGCAGAACCACATAAGACCAGGGCAGAAATAGAGCAAAGAGCCTCCCTGACTTGGGAATTGCCAAGTGAGACCCACTGTGCATCCCCCATGAGACAGAGGTCCAGGATACGACATGGGATTGCCAGGTTACATGGTGTATCACCTGCCAAGCTTCCCCAAGGAGCCTGATCATAGCTCTGATGGTTCAATTAAGCCCCTTGAATGTAGAAAGGCCCAACTAAGGCTGGCTGTGACTGAGCACTTTACAGAGCCACCTGTTGCAACTAGCCCAAGCTCACTGTGAACATGCCTCCCGTTAGCGGCCGCCACTGCCTGCTGGCCTCCCCATCTTCACGACAGTACCTCTCAAAAATCTCACTTACCCTAAGCCCTGCTCAGGGAATCTGGGTCCACATTCATGATGCTAACACCAGGAAGCCAGGCACAAACAATGCTTTCAGGAACTTTAAAATACAAATAGCCTTGAGAACAGAGGAGCAAACAGATACACAGTGTCTTTCACACACTCTGAGATAAAGGCTGTCCTCACTATGAATCAGGCAGGACAAAGTTCTCAGGGCAAAGAGGGACAGCAGGAGCTAAAACAACAGCAGTGGTCCCTTTGGAAATATTTACAGGGTATGACAACCAGGACTGATGGTGTGGATGAGTTCAGTTCCTTCCACGCCAAGCCCTGGGACAGCAGGCAGGACCCTATGAATACTGACCAGGGCCACGATCACCTCACAGGCAGAGGAACACTCCCTGGCCAAGTCCTTCTCTGCAGGAAGCCAAGTCCTGTGGCTGTAACATGATCCTTTGCCTTCCCGGCCATGTCCACGTTAGGACTGCTGGTGTCCTGGCCTCAGGAGCAATGATCCATTTCTGTCACTGGCTCAAACTTAGGACACACTGCAAACTAAGCCTGAACCAGTAAAGGGCATATGGGCTGCTCATGGCGAGGCCATGCACTCAGAGCTCAACTGCAGCTGGCTGGGGTACAAGCAGGATGGGACGCAACCTCCTCCAGCTAGAGGGAAGCTCCTTGAAGTAGGAAGGGTCCTGCCAAGATATGGTTGGGGGTCACTGAGGTGGGGGGAGAAAGAGAGGGATTTGCTTGCCTGCTTGTTCACGTAGGAACCCTGCTGGTCTCCTGTGGACATGTGCTAGGGGAGAAATGCACCAAAGATAGAACTTGAGACATCCTTAGCCAGGGAGAGAGAGCAAGGAGAGGATCCGAGCTGGGTGGGAAAGGGAGGAGAACGAGGCTATAGCAGAGTGACAGAAGTGTGTTGGTAAGTCACAGGAAGAGCCTGTAAGATGTTGGAGCCCCTGGCAGGAGCCCTCACACAGTGGAGGGAAGGAGGCAGAGGCCTGGCTGCATTGAGGACGGGGGCAAGAAGCTGAGGCTGGCAGGATGGCACTTAGCTGTGGGGAGAAAGGAAAAAGATGGTGATGGGTACTGTATATCTGCCTCATGCCTTCAGAGTCACAGCCCATAAGCTAATGGCACTCAGCCCTGGGGGTTTGGTATGCAAAAGTGCCCCAGGCACACTTGGCAAAGGGATTGCTGCTGCAGCCGGGATCCGGCATGGTTCCTTCACCTACCATTAAAGAGTCACTGAATGTTTTTGTAGACTAGAAGGTGAGCAAGACAAAAAGAGTTTTGCCTTTGGTTAAGGGTGCATTTTCTGGAAAATTTGGTAAATAGCTGAATATTCTGGCATCCCCATAGTCTGACAAAATTCCTCTTCTGAATGCCACAAGAAGAAACAAATCTGAATTTTCTCCAGTTTAGCAAAAGGCTGTGCTGGTCAACAGGAATCTGCCACCTTCTGAATCTCCGCTCTGGAGGTCAGGCGGCACAGCAGCTGCAGCCTCAGGTTGCCCTCCCTCCGGCAGCAAGCAGTCAAGTTCTGCTGTTGGCCTGTGAGAGCCTACAGTGTCCACAGAGTTAACACTAGACTGGAGCAGCCCAGCCCTCAGTGGGCAGGGAGCACTGAGAACTCAGGCCTCCTTTTCAAGGCCAGGATGAATGGGAAAAATGCAAATGGCCACCTCCCAGGAGCGGCAGGGGAGGGCCTGCTGCTGGCAGGCAGGCATCACTCCACTTGGGTCTGTCATATGAAAGGCTTTGTATTCCTGCCGCTGGCCAGCTCCTGGCCAGGCTGGGGCTGTTCTCACCAGAAAACAAAAATGTCTTTCAGACCAAAGCAAAACGAGGCCCCAGCTGGCCCAGGCAGATCCTCGGGTGTTCTTCACACTGACCCACTGTGAACACCCATCACTGGGGCTCTCACTTTGCACCCACTGGAAGGAACCCACCATCTTTGGAGAGGGAGCTGGGGGCCTTGGTGGCTGCTGAGGAAAGCACTATGTAAGGTCGGGGGGATGGAGGTGGGATCCAGAAAGAGGGTCAGCCCCCTCTGAGGCTCTGTTGGTTTTGTGCTTTTCAAAAATAGTAGTGGCTGAGTCTGAAGTAGCACCTGTTTTTTTGTATAAGGAAACTTCAGTCATTCTCATAGTGTTGATGGTAAACATGGAGAAAGAAATGGGAAGAAAAAAGTGCTGGTACATGAGAAGACCCTGCAGTGCACAGAGAGGACTTTTAAGAATGGAGGTCACGTGTGTCCTCTGCCTGGTACCCACAGTCCTGCTGCCGCAAGTGCCCTCAAGCTGGGGGTGGGGATGAGGGCGGCCCAGAGCCCCCTGTGTGGGATCAATAGCTTCCAGGGCTCGGGCTCCTTCTTCAACCAAGGCTCCATGCTAAGGTCAGGCTTCAATCTTTTCCTTTTTTTGGCTGACTTTCAGCAGACAAAACACTGCTTCTCTGACACCCCATGGTCACCAGGAGTTGCCCATTAACCACAGCACAGACCTTGTGCCCTGTGGAGCATGGATGCCACTCGGACTCCCACTATCAGGAGAAATAGCACAGTAAGATCTCAAGCACATATGTGGCCATTGAGCCTGAGAGGACATCTAGAACAAAACCACTTTGGAATTGATTTTGAATTCCAATAGGTGGGTTGGTGGATGCTCCATAGATCTCCTGAAATCCAAGGGAGATATGTCTTGTCAGACTCTGGGGCCAAAGGCAACTACTATTCCTTTGGGCCACACAGTATCTTCATGAAGCCAAGGTGCCAGGCATGTCTCTGTGAGAGGTCATGGAACTGTCCAGGGATCAGAAGCAGGAGACAGAGGAGACAGGACACTTCAGAGTGATCTGGAAAAGTTGGCCCCACAGGTCATAGCCTTCCATATCTGGTCTGCGGCAAGGAGATCAGGGACACATGCACCCAAATCCCCTACCAGCCTACTGGATGGGGGAAGGCCCACCCTCCATTTTTCTCTAAACCCTCCCTGCCACCACAGACAGACCTAGGCTTAGGGGAGTTGGCGTGTAGAATATGCATGAGTTGGTTGGGCATAGTGGCTCATACTTGTAATCTCAGCACTTTGGGAGGCTGGGATTTTGAGGTGGGTGGATCACTTAGATCACCTGAGGTCAGGAGTTTGAGAACAGCCTGGCCAATGTGGTGAAACCCCGTCTCTATTAAAAATACAAAAAAATTAACTGGGCGTGGTGGCGGGCACCTGTAATCCCACCTACATGGGAGGCTGAGGCAGGAGAATCACTTGTACCCAGGAGGCAGAGGTTGCAGTGAGCCGCGATCACGCCGTTGCACTCCAGCCTGGGCAACAACAACAAAACTCTGTCTCAAAAAAAAAGTTTATATATATATATATATATATATGCATGAGTTGAAAGTGTCCCCAGAGAATGACATCCAGCCCATCTGCTGGAAAGCACAGTCACCATGAACACTAAAGCTCTCCAGTCACTAAGCCACGTCCTAGGGTCTAGGTGACTTCATGCAGCATCAGCTCTAGTGGCAGGGCAGAGTGGCCAGAGCTTTTGCCCCTTCCAAAGCGAAGGGGTCACTGCAGGCCTGGATGAGTCTCCACTGAGTCCACTTTCTCCATACTGACAGTTGCCTTCCTCTCACTGGCCAAAAGGCCTTGCCGTCCAGCCTCCAGCCAACCTCCCTGTCCAATCTCACTGGCCAGCTCACATCCCACCTTGCTGCTCTCTGTCCTAGCTCTGACTGTCCTTGCTGTGCAGCCTCCAGCTGCCCTTTCTATCCAATATCTGGTTGGCCTCACTGTCTCTCCCAGTGATGTTTCTGCCTATTTATCAAGCAGGATCCGCAGTCAGTGTCTAGAATGGTCTGCCGCAAAGCTAAGGCTGACACAGGGGTGCGGGGGCAGGAGGAGTCCCACAGGGGAGTCTCAGCCCCTACAATAGTCCATGAGTTGGAGGGAAAAGCAGGGCTTTGTAGCAGGACTGAGTCTTGATCAGTCACTTGGAATCCACATCCTGCACTGCTAGGCCAGGCTATGCTGAGAATGAGGTGGGGTCCCAGGCACTGGTCAATAGGGTCTGTCTCAGAGCTGCCCAGTCAACCTGAGCCTGTCTACTCACTCATTTATCCAATAGCTATCAATTACTAAGTCTCTTCCTGGCCCTAATAGGTGCCAGCCCACATTTGCTTATAGCAGGGGCTGAATACTAAGATGCTGATTGTTCCCTCACTGGTCTGGCTTCCTGCTCTAAATTCCCAGGAGACAGTGATCTCAGAACACAGGCTTAAATGGGCAGATGGCAAATCAGAAACCATTCCCAACTCCCCCGGACAACCCCTACTAAATACCTGGATTAGGTGCGGGGAGAGGAAGCGTGTCTCTGGGAAGAGCTGGCAAATAGGGTCAGGTGGGACTTCTTGGGATTTGAAATCCTTCCAGCTCTGAGAGTATTGGTTGGGTCTCAGAATAGATAGCTCGGCTTGGCTTGGAATTTCTGTTCCAATCCACTTCCCATCTTCCCATTTCTGCCTGTCCCAGGCCCCAAGATTCACATGAATTAGGAGCTACACAAAGGAAGTAGGCCTGGGAATAACCACGCCTACCACGGATCTCCTGGGGCAGCCGAGTAAATGATGAGGAACCACCCCTGGGCACCCTGAAGGACAACCCCAAGGGCTCAAAGCAGCATCTCATCCATAGCACTTCCCTAACCCCACCAATCCGGGGACCCAGTGGATGGTTAGTGGGAACTCTGGCGAGGCCAATGCAAGGAATGGGGCCATCACACCAGACCATACAGTGAGGTGAGGACCTTGACTGGGAATTCCTCTCATCTAGGATTGGCAGAGTGGCTCAAGCTCCCCATCTATCAGGAGACTGGAACCTTGGAGCTCTAAGGAAGCAATAGCCCTCAGAGAAGACTCTCTTCCACAAAACCGGTCACCCAGAAGCTGTGGGTTCACTACTTCATTCATTCATTCAGTAAACACTTCTGGAGCACCTCCTTCTGTTCCAGGCTGCACTGATTCTCAGCACTCAGGGTTCTCCAGTGAAGGGTTACCTGGCCCTGCCTGCAAGGAGTTTACACCTGCTTTTCCCTACTACTTCTAACATATTAGCGTCATCCCCCAGCTGGGCACAAACCCTGGCATCCTAGCAGGAGCACACTCAAAATCTGTTGTTTACTGATTGACTTGTGGTAATGAAACAGCTTATAAAACACATTATTAAAATAAATTACTCTCAGGGAATTCTTTATATCATTAGTTTATGCAATAAACACTTATGTACCCTGTGTGCCCAACTCTGGGTTGGGGACATAGACATGAGACACCCGGCCCTGCCCTCAAGGAGACCATGGGACTTGTGGAGGAGGCTTGTGGAGCACAGGAATAGTGTCACCTTGGTCATCCATGTGCCCAGTTCTACCCATACCTCCTTGACGCAACCGCTGCACAGAATACAGCCAATGCTGCTTGGCCTGTTATCCTAGGCCTGCAGAGTCCAGCTCTGGCAACCTAACTGGCCGAGCAGAATTTGTCCTTCAACTTCATTCAGATTCATTCAGATTCCTATTGCCAATCTTCCCTTACACAGGTCCCTTGGCCTGGAATGCCTTTTCTTTCCCTGCTCCCTTTCTGATGTCAGAATCCTGGACCCTCTTTAAGGAAAGCCTAACACAAGTTATTATAATTTTAGCTAACATGGCTGGCTGATCATGCCTGGTGGTCCCTTACTGGACTGAAAGTCTGAGAATGTGGCCTGACTCACAGCTCTTACAAGTTGCTTCACCACTGAACCTCTCTGAGTCTCAGGGCCTCACCTAGGTAATGGGGAAAACAGCTCACAGTGTTGTGGGAGGATGGAAGGAAAGCTCGGAGAATCATAGACAGGGTGCTTGACACATGGTAGGTGCTCAGTGAAACAGGAGCCAAGTCAGCCTGTTTGCAGCAGTTAATCCCATAAAAACACCCCTCCACACACACCTAGTACTTAATGAGTATTTGAGTGCCTACTATGTGCCCAGTGCTAGCTGGATACACAGTGTAGCTTCTGTTATACAAAAACCTGTAACTTTTGCCCAGTTTTACAAACAAGCCAGAGCCTCATGATCACTCACCCCATGTATGGGACAGTCCTGAGTCCCATCTGAGGCTGTAGCTGAGCCACACTCAGCCTTCTGAAGGTCAACCTGTGAATCTTTATAATCACAAGGGGCAGAACAGCAGCTGGAGAGCATAATGACTGGGTTCTGCTGCCCCCTGGTGTCAGTATGCTCCTACCATACAGGCTGGAGAGCTGTGAGAAGGTGCTGAGGGCAAAATCCTGCTCCACGCTGGTGCACCCTGTACAAATTCAGGCTTCGTTTGTGAGGCATGTCCCCAGCTGGCCACAGAGCCACCTGTTCTGCCTGGAGCTCCACCATCTGTCCCAATTCATAACTGCCATCTCCAAACCCCTGGGGTGGCCCTAGACCTCAAGTCAGTTCTCTACCCTAATGGGAGCCCAGAATGGGGTAAGGGAAGGATCTCATGGGCCTGAACTAAGCCAAAGTGTGCAAGTCTATGCTTGCCCTAGGCATCTATAACCAGGAGCATGCCAAACCATTCTTTAGACCGGCAACCTTGTCTCACCCCACCAGGGCCAGCCCCACTTCTCCTAAGGCAAAGACCAGGGGTAAGGGCTTATCTCTTCTCCTTACTGGAGCCCAGCCTCAACTCAAGCCATCCTTGGGCCACATCTATTCTTATCCGTAACATCATAATGACCTCCTACTACCCTCCTGGATTCCACTCTCTTCCTCTTGACTCAGCAGCTAAATGGAGGGCTCTTCTGTCACCCAAATAAAACCTTCTCCAGAATCCTCTCCCACAACCCACATTGCTCAGACACAAGACCCTGAAGACTCATCCCTCATTGCAGTTTTTCCACAAACTCTGCTGGTTTGGCTTCCTCCACTAGGAACTTGGCCTCCCTATCTCTAACAAATTCCCCTGAATACTGCAGAAGCCCACTCAGAGGTCACTGATGGTTGGGTATATGATGGAACAGATTGGATCCTGCAGCATGGGACTGCCTTAGCCTAGAGGAAGGTGTGCCCTTTTATAAAGTTATCCACCAAGAGTGGGACTTCTTTCTACTTTGCACGAAAGTGCTGTATAGGCAGGCAGAAGCTCCAATCCACTGCTCCCATTGTCCTCTAGGTGTTTATGGCACTGAGGGCATGCTTCCCCAAACCAGACCTAGCATCTGACTCATACTGGACTTATTTTACTTGTCTCCTTGTTTAGTATTCAGCACACAGGTGAGATCTGGACTGGCTCAGGACTCTGCTGGCCTCTCTAGCAGGCAACAGGACAGACACAATCCAGAACAGATGGCTATCTCCCCCAGACAATCAGCTCCTCCTCCTGGTACATGCCACACCCCCATCCCCAACTTTATGTCATCTCTCCCTGAGGGCCCTTGAGGGAAGCCCTTGCCTGGCCCTACCTCATCTCCCTAGGGCCAGGTTAGGTGGGAGAAAGCACATAACTCTACTAAAGAGAGACATTGCCTCCTGTTACTGGCTGAGTGGAAGGGATCTGGCAGCTGCCATGGGACCATGGGACCCTGGAGATGACAAGGCAGAGCATGTTCTCAGGTGTGCTCACAGAACTACAGCTCTTAACTCAGGAGTCTCTTCTGCCCCCAGAGAAAGGCTGCGGGCCAGGTGAAGTCTCAAGGAGGATGGACACATAACTTAAAATGCCCCAGCGTTTGTCTGGGGTATTTTATCCAATGAGCACCATAGACCAGCCTCAGCCTCTTGCTTTTTGCATTGAGAAGCTTGGCCTCTGTGGAAGCAGCCACTACCTGCCCCAAGAATCACTCCTGCTTGACGGTTCTGAGGCCTGTATAGTCTCTCAGCAAGGCAGCCCCCAGTTTCCTATTAGAGGAGGCAGCTGACCACTTTAGGAAATGCTCCACAAGGAAACAGGACTCCACTTTGAGTCAGTGCCAGCTAACCCTGCCCACAGACAAGGACCCCACACAGTGAGGGACTTTTTCTCACAGGCTGCTGATGACCCCGGTCACAAGTGGTCCTGCAGCTCCTAGACACCTGCCTGCAGCCACAGAAGACCAAGTCTTCAGAGAGCTGACCTTGGACCCATGGCTGAGTGGGGGCTTCCTGACAGTAGGGCAAAGGGGTCCTGGCAGTGGGGAGAGGTTCTGAGACCATCTATCACGCAGGCATTAAATGGTGGCTGTCATAACCACCATCACCATTATTTTAATTATCCTTGCCCTTTACCTCCAACCCCAGCTCTAGCCCTGTCCTTGCCTGCTGGATGTGCCTCAGGACCAGAGTGCCCCTGCACAGCCGGTCACAGACACGGGCAGACAGAAGGAGCTTAGGGAGCTGAGGGGATTAGGGAGGCTTCACTCACTCCCTTAGCTCAGAGGAAGTGTCCCTGTGGCCTAACTCAAGGCAATGGTAGGGGTGGAGGAAGTGATTACCTGGCCCACCAACCCTCCAGGTTCAGGCCTGAGCCAGCCAAGCACTTAGCATTGGTTGATCAATTAAAACCTCAAATGGAATCCCAGTCTGCCAGATATCCATGTGACATTAGGCAAGTCAATTGACCTCTGAACTCAGTAAAAAAAGGGATGGTGCCACCGACCTTCTAGGATTTTCCGTGAATATTAAATAACACGTACAAAGTCTCAGGTAAGGATTTCAAAAGGGTCAACTTCCTCCCCTTACTTGGCTCATAAAGAGCTTTATTACCACTTCTGATGGTGCTGTTTGAATGTGAGATCATAATAAACACTAACATTCATAGAGCATTTGCTGTGGCCTAGGACAGGTTTAAGGCCAATTTAAGGATCAAGCACTGCACATAAATTATCAGGCTGAATCTGCACATGGGGGTGGGGGTGGAGGTGGAGATCCTTTAGTGGTATTATATTCTGGAGGACCCCAGGCTCAGAGAGGGGAAGTAGCTGGTGCGGGTAGTAGAACTGGCAGATAAAAGGGCCTGTGGTGAGATTCCAGGTGTGGGTGTATGGGGGTTTGGGGGAGGTAAGTGCGGAGGCGGGATCCAGCAGGGCTCCTCTTAGCCCCCTAAGAAGTGCAGTGATGAGGCTGACTCCTGTGAGGTGGAGCGGAGGGGTCTGGAAACAGTGGAGACACAGCAGCCCTGGGCAGAGCAGAGGAGTCAGGTGAATCCTACTTTACAGATATCTTGTACTCTGGCTGAAGGACGGGCAGGGAGGGGTCGTGAGGAAGCCCCTCGCTGGGATCAGGAAGCCCAGGTCAGTCCGGGTTACACAGCTGACCTGCTGTGGGACCTTGGAGACCAATACCCTCGGTTCCTGGTCCCAGGAGATGGACAAGGACGCAATGTCTGTCCCTGGCCTTGGCTCAGGGCCTAATCTGATCCGCGGATGGTCCTTGCCATCAGGGAAGGGGGACGCAAGAACTTGGCGGGGGTTTGTAGTGGGTCGCAGTGAGCAAGCCCCCTATCTCCCTCCGCAGACCCAGGCGCTCCCCAAACCCGGCCCGGAGCCCGCGAGAACTGGGGGTGGAGGGTGTACCTAGGCGGCCCTGGGGACCTTGACGGGACAGCTCAGCAGCCGGGGATGGGGACTTGGCGGCCGCGGAGATGTAACACCCCCACCTCAGGCGAAGACCTCATGGCCTGCGGGAGATGGGAGTCCGGGACGCGGACAGGACGGGCACTTACCTACGAACAGCCAGAGGGAGCCCCCCGACACGAGGAAGAAGGTCAGCATGGCGGTCAGCGGGGCCCG
>NW_012116422.1:865739-911188 GCF_000951035.1 Colobus angolensis palliatus
CTCCCGGGCGGGGGAGGGGCCCGGCCGCAGAGCGAACCAGCCCTCTCCGGCCCCGCTCCCCAACGTCAGTACCTGGCGTTCTGGAGAAACCGGCTGGAAGGTGGAGCACGGGCGACGAGCGCTAGAGCGTGACATTGAGCCCACCCCGCCGCCACCCACCCCATCAACGAGCGACCCTGCCCCCGCGCGACTCGCAGCCTAGGTTTTGTGGCTGGGCAGGCTCGAATGGCAGCTGGGTCGCGGTTACCTGTCCTAGGAGGTGCACACTCCTGTGGGCCGGTGCCCGTTGACACCAACGCCCCCTAGAACCCGAGTTTGCAGACATGGGGAGCCTCCGGGTGCCACCTCTGCAAACCAGTGAGGAGAGGGAGTGGCAAGGGTTCATCTAGGCTCTGACAAATCGGGCAGCTAGACCAGATAGTGCCCAGATCATCTGGGGACGCACGAGTTCAGGTCTGAGGCTACACAAGCTCACAGGAGACTCAGTGTGGTCACAGGCTGCCATATGTGTTCACCAGTAGTAACATGGTCACAGGCAGTCACGTGGAATCACAGGTGTCTCGTAAGGAAACAGACAATCATGGTCTTCATACACAACTGTATGTGGCACACGAGGTCTCAAGAAGCCCCTCATAGTCACAATGAATGGCCATATAGCCACACACAGCCACAGATGGCCAGACTGCTGGGCTGAGGGCTTGGACACCTGTTTCAGTGTCTGCGATTGAAAGGAGGAAGCCCAGTTGCACATTTTCTGAAATAATAAGGGTAGACATCCTGGTGGGCACCCCATGAACATCTACACCTCCATGCAAGATCACCTCTTCCCAATGCCCTTGCTTGTTTTCCTCAAGCATGCAGAGCCCACCAGGACTCCAGCACCGAGGACAGCGCTCAGGCAGCCCGGCCTTCTCTATATGCAGGCCTCCCAGGCCAGGAACTGGCTAAGCCACAGCCCAGGAAGAAGAGGATAGAAAACCAGAGAGCAGAAGTCAGGAAGCAGAGAGTGGAAGAGCACGAGATCTCTTCAGGCCCACTAGAGACCATCAGCCACGAGTGCGTGTGTGCTCACAGCTCAACAGCTGGGTGTGAGTGTGTGGGGGCCTGTATCTGTAGTACGAGTACATGGCATGTATGTGCCCAGGCCTGTATGTACCTTGTAGTGGTGCAAGTGTGCAGATGTGTGCCTGAGTCACTTCCAATCTTTACAATAGGATCTTATACCTTCTCCATCACAGGATCTGGACTCCTGGGAGAGCTGCTCCAGCTTGAACTCAGCCATAGCCTGGCAGGGACTTTGCTGGGATCTCAAGCTTGGCAGGGCTCCTCCAAGAGGGTGTGACAGAGGCTGTGTAGCAGGACTCCTCCCAACAAGTAACATGGCTTTCAGAATCCCCCCACCCCTGCACTCCCACTGGCAGCAGAGTAACTGGAGATCTGCTGGTACTGAGGAGGAGACCCAGGGGAACCAGAAGGCTGGGCAGAAAGAACATATCTCCCCAGACCAGATTGGCCTAGGGAGGTGGTCAGGTAATTTCCCCATAGGCCAGGGGGCCAACAGAGCATTTCTTCACAGAGAAGGGGGCCAGGAGCCAGGCTGCAAGCCTCAGGCCTCTGCGGCACTCAGCTGCAGGAGCACTCCAGGCACTATGCGGCTCTGGCAGCCTCCTCTTCAGAGTGATGTCATGGGACACATTTAGCTTGGCCTCCAGCAGGATGTCGCATCCTGTTACTCTCCCTACAGATGTCTCTGCTACTTGTGAATATTTTAATTCAAAAACCAGTACTGGAGCTGTGACTGATTCTAGCTTAGCCAAGTATTTTTCTGTTTTCCTCTGAGCATGGCTTGGTTTCCCCTGAGGGATGGGGACAGAAAGGCCCTAGCCTGGTTGTGGGATCATGGCCAGGTCTCTCTCCTCTCTAGGCCTATTCCTTCCACTGAGTAATGGGACTTGCTCTTTCCTGTCCTGAGTTCCCAAGGTCTTCTTCCTTCTCTGTGAGTCTCCATCTGTGAACCATCTGCAGGCATGGGTAGACACTGTGACTCAGGCCCTAGATTGCATGGGTGTGGCATCCATGGAACCCAGGGCCCAGAAATGCCCAGGCCAGGCTGGGGAGCCCTTGGATATCCCTCTTAGTCCCTAGACAGCAAATCCAGCCACCATAGTGGCCAGCCATGTTCACATACATCTCCTCCCAGACCAGCATCTCTGAGAGGGCTGGCAGGTAGGAGCCTAATCATCTATTTGCAGCCTTGGCACGGGGTCTGGCCCAAAGAATGCAGAGGATATTATCCCATTTGACAGAGCAGAAGACTGATGTCAGGAAAGGCGAACAACTGTCTTAGGTCACACAGCAGTTCTGGGTTCCTGACTTCCATTTATTCATTTTTCATTCATTCTCTCCTACATTTTGATAGTTTCCCAAGTTGCAAGTGTCTCTGGTAGAATCCAGAAAACTCACTTTTCCAGCTTCCTTTGCAGCTAGGAGTGGATAAGTGACTTAGACGGTACCAATGAAACACTCTCATGAGCCTTTGATATAAAAGCCAGAAATGAGTGAGAGAAAGTCATGCACATGGCATCTACCTTGCTGGCACAAGGGTGGTAACAGAAGCCATGGATGGTAGATGATTCTGGGAGTCATTTCAGAAACTGAAATTTGAGCCTGTTTCTTGAACTGTCCCCAAAGTTGAGCCTTTTAGAAGTGAACATATTCTTTAATGTACTCTTTTTCTGATTAAAATAGTCAGTCCAGACTTTGTTTAGTCAGTTTGGAGCCAAGAACTCAAACTGATCCACTCACCATCCCACTGCTGAAGGTCTTTCCTGCCCTCCAGAGGGTGTGGCTATGGGGCTGGCACACAGCATGATGCATCCTCCGTCCCCATTACTGCATCTCCTAGTGGAAGCTCTGGCTGATGGGGCTGGTTGAGCTGAGCCAGGTCTTTGCTTCTCTGTATTCTAACAACCACAAATTCAGAGACCTGAACCAAAAACTTGAAACCCAACAAAGAATCCACTAAGGATATCTACCCCTTCTGGAGCAATGGCTTTTAACACATGATATAATGGTTGGAGAGCTGCAAACAATATTCAACCATGTCTTTTACTGAATAGTGGTGTTTTCCCCCCTCAGATTAGTAAAATTGTTCAACATAGAAATTTTGGAAAATATAGAAAAGTATAAGACAAAATCACTTGTAATTTCATCCCCCAATGAGAATGCAATAATAACTAATACAGTTTTGTATATTTTCTAACAACAATAATAATATCCAACATTTACATAGGGCCTAGTATGAGGCAGACATTATTTCTAAGCACTTTATGTATGTGTTATGGACCGAATTGTGTCCCCCACATCCCAATTCATATATGGAAGCTCTAACCTTCAATGTGACTGTATTTAGAGACAGGGTCTTTAAGGTAAGTAAGGATAAATGAGGTCATAAGGGTGGGGCACTAATCCAATAGGACTAGTGTCCTTATAAGAAGAGTGACATCAGGAATAAAGGCCTGAACTTTATTGCGAGAAAGTTTATTGCAAGAACTTTATTGCAGAGAGAAGGCAGTCATCTGCAAGACAGACACCAACTCTACCATCACCTTGACCTTGGATTTCCAGCCTCCAGAATCATGAGGAAATAAAATTCTGTTGTTTAAGCTGCTAAGTTTGTGGTATTTTTGTTATGGCAGCTCTAGCAGCCTAATACAATATGCTAACTTGTTTAATCTTTACATCAACCCTGTCTTTTCCACATGTGTAGTGCAGTTCAAGAAATACTCATTGAATGAATAAGTGAATTATGAATATTGTTTATTCAGTATCTTATGTTGCTTTATTTATTCTTTTTTTTTTTGGAGAGTGCAGTCGCATAATCTCGGCTCACTGCAACCTCTGCTTCCCGGGTTCAAGTGATTTTCCTGCCTCAGCCTCCTGAGTAGCTGGGATTACAGGCACTCACCACCACTCCCAGCTAATTTTTGTATTTTTAGTAGAGATGGGGTTTTGCCAAGTTGGTCAGATTGATCTCGAACTCCTGACCTCAGGTGATCCACCCACCTCGGCCTCCTGAAGTGCTGGGATTATAGGCATGACCCACCATGCCTGGCCCTTATGTTGCTTTTTAAAAACCTGACATGAGGTTTTTTCCCATGTTATTACCTCTTTACATTTTAGACAATGAATACTTGAGAGCCAGCTGAGTCCCCGCTATGTGCAAGGCATTGTTCTAGGTCCTGGGGATGTAGCAGTAAACAAACAAAAGGTCCCTGCCTGCATGGAAAGCACTTGCCCTGTGGAAATGCCATTGTCCATCTGTCAGGCATGAATTAACCCCGCTTATTTGGGAGGGTTTCTTTTAATTGAAAATTCTCTGTTGATCCAAGCAGACCAACAAAACCAATGAGATTCTTTTTTTAAAAAAACGCCAATTAAATAACTGAAGGGCATCTGGGATTTGCCCCAGAGCTATGGAAAGGCAAAGACAGAGCTCTCGGAAATTGTCCTGAGTCCACTGGGCTGGGAGTTAGCACTGGTCAACTGGCTGGGAGTTAGCACTGGTCAACTAGCACTGGTCAACTAGCTGGGAGTTAGCACTGGCACCTCCAGGTTCCTGAGGGGACACCTGTGCATATGTCTCCCACTCACACGAGGTCAGAATTGGATGGGAAACAAACTACATTTTAAAGACTGAAAATGAATACAACTTGAAGAAAATATAGATTAATGTTTACACCATCTGGGGATGGGGAAAGTCTTTTTATGCATAACAGAGAAGGCAGAAGCCACAAAGGAAAAGACTGGTAGATTTGAAGGTATCTGACTACATGCAAATTTTAAATGTCTGGTGGTAAAAACCACCATTACAAAAATCTAAAGAATCAATAGATAACTTGCAAAAATATTTATGCCACAGGCAACAGAGGGTTTGACATGTAATCCAAATCAATAAGAAAAAAAAGAGCAAAAGCCATAGCAGGCAATTCAAGAAAGAAATGCTGCCCTTCTCAGCCGAACTGCCCACTTAGGTGACACATGAAGCTGTTGCCTGTATGTTTTGTCTCCCTCTCCCAGAGATTATGGTGGCATCGCAGGGTGCTGATCCCTGTGATAGGAGAGAGGACCAGCATTCCATAAGCCCCAATCTCATCCATCTGGAAGCCCCTCACCCACCCCAATCCCTTTTCTCTTCACTGAGAATCCAGACCCTTTTCCCTAGTGGTCACCTAAGCAGCTCAAGCCCACCAAGCAGGCCAGATGATTTTAAACAATAAAAGCAGGATAGAGATGTTAAGAAACTATGTATCTGAGGGTCTGACATCCTGAGATCCCTTTCTGGGGAGGTTTTGGTAAGGTGTAATATAAACCTCAAAAAACTCTTACCTTTGTACTATCAATGGTGGGTTGCTCAGGAATTAATACAAAATGTGTGCATGTGGTGGTGGGGGGGGGAATCAGGAATTATTTGTTCAAAAAGATTGCCATTGCAATATTATTTACAGTAGTGCCAAATTGGAAGCTACCCTAATGCTCAATCACAAGGTTGGAAACATTTTTGGATATCTATAGGATGGCATATGCTTTGCTACCCACAAAAACGATGATGCAGAAGACTGCACAATGACACAGAGAGATATTCATGGCATGCAGCCAATTGAAAAATGCAGGTTATAAAACAGTATAGTCAGCATTATTCAGATGATGTTTAGAAGCAGTTATATATTCATGGAAAAAATAGAAGAAAGGTTAATATTAGTTATCAGTGAGTGATGGGATAATAAGGCTTTTTTCTTCTTTAAATTTATCTGTATCTTCCAAATTTTCTACGAGGAATAAACATTTTGTAACAAGGAAAAATCTATTATAAGAAGAAGCCATTTCCGGTGTCTCTTGGTTTAGTGAGGGCTGGGGTGCTGGAGAAGGATAAGCAGGTCATGGGAAGATAATTAGGGAAATCAGAGTGATGCCACCTCCCACATAGCCTGACAGCAGGGTATGAGTAAAGAGTTCCTCCTCCTGGGACCTGTCACCTTCTGACCCTGCAGTCTTTTGGCACCTGCCCCAGGACCCCTTTCTCTCGTGGCCATTAGAAAACCACAGTGAGTTGGGGCTGGAGAGAGAGAACAGGGCTGGAGGTGGCCATGAGGACTTTCAGGGTAGCTCCTATAAGCCTGGGAAGATGTTACAGAGGGAGAGAAGGGGGAAGAGCCAGAGGCTTTAGAGGTGGTGGAAGGAAGAACTCCAGGAGGCGGCCAGGTGCCAGGAAGTCAAAAAAAGAGAATTTCCAGAAGAGGGTGGTGCATTCTCTGGAGGCAGGCAGAATGTGTCCTACTCACAGAGCTTATTACAGGGAACCAAGACTTCAACACCTAAGACACTGAACCCTGCCAATTTGCACCCAGACCCGTGGAAAACAAAACCTGTGCTTTGGGAGGACACCCTCAGGGCCAGGGGAGTAACCCGAAAGTGGAAAAAAAAGTCACTCACTAGAAATCTGCTAGAGGGCGCCAGAAAGGTGCAGAAGGGGCCCACAAAAGAAACAATCCCAAGGACCAGTGGCAGACCACCCAGAAAGGCCAGCCGGGCAGGGGCCTGAGAAGCCATCAGAGCCAGCTGTCCTGTCCTCTCTAATTCCACAGAGGCCCAAGGAGGGGCAGGAAACTGCCCCAGGCCACACAGAAAATTAAGACTAAGACCAGACCAAATCATGGATTTCTAACTCCCTCCCTAATGCACCATTCATTATTCCCTAGGGGGAATGTTTAAAATGTTGAAAACTTAAATAATTCCTACATACAAATTATTTAAAACTATATAAAAACATTATTTGTCATCCAATTCAATTTATGAGGTAAATATAGACACAATCCCAAGACTTGATGTGACATCAAATTTTTTGAACTAAGAATAGGCCCATATTGAATATAAATACAGGCACCATAATCCTAAATGAGGTTTTAACAGATGGATTAACTATATAAATTGAAATTCCATGAAAATAAAATAGCATCTCTCTCCAAGGTGCCAGGCTGACACGGAACAAGCAGCCAGGGGCAGAACCCACAGACTTGTTGAGCATCATCCAAGCACAATTGCCTGATGAACTCACATTCCACTCCTAGCCACACTAAAATATAAGGATGCTAGGATTATCTCTGCACAAGCTTCTTTAGAGAATGCCTGCTCTCACTATGCCCTTCATTCCATCCATAACTTTATGATAACAGCTGCCATGGTCACAGAAGTGTGACCCTATTCACTGGTCACCTATGAAATGTCTGGGTGACCAATAATTAATTGGTCCAATAACTAGCTGGACCCATCATAGTTCTTCCCTGGGAACTCTGAATTGGGACTTTAGTCCTTTTCTGCAGAGAATACATATCTGCAGAAAACATGACAAATGAAGCAAATATGCCCAAGAGAAGCAGAGATGAAAAACAGAGGAATGCATTGCTAGATTCTCCATAGGGCAGACGACAGGTGGGAAAATCAGTGCAAAAAATCAGACTAGAAGAGGGCTCAAAACCAACTATCCTGCATCTCAAAGCCCAGATAAAGGTTTTCAGCCAGTCCAGAATGGAGTCTGACCTTTCAGTGGCCCTCATTTCCCACTGTTCCTGCAACTCTGATTCTAGTCAGCCCTGGAAGCCCAGCTGCACTCCTGCATTTGCAACATGTGAGATACTTCTGAGGACTGACTAATCAATCTCAATTCCCTTTTAGCTGGCTTGAGTAGGTTACGGTGCTTGTTGTCACTTGCACTGACTAACATCTCATTTAACAGATGAGGAAACTGAGGTTTAGAGAGCTGACATATCTTGCCCAAGGTCTCCACAGCTGGATTTGAACCCAAAGCCATCCAAATTCCAAGCCTGTGTTCTTTCCATTATACCTATTTACAGGAAAACTGGCAAAGATCATACAAAGAGGAATTCACAACAATTTAACATCTTTTATCAATAAAATCTATTAAAATTAGAGATAGAGAATTTCTTATGTGGAAAAGGAAACACAAGAATTAATTTCTTGGGAAGAGGCAAACTGAATTCGGGAGGCACTCTGTTTCGTAGTAGGAAAACACAGCAAGGGTAACCCCAGAAAACGTAGTAACTGGAGCCTTTGCTCTCATCACTGAAGCTACTATAGCCTTGCTGTGGTTGTGTAGGGGCAAATCTCAGAGGGAAAGAAACAGAAGATCCCCTGCATTTGTGGAAATACCAGAGCCAACCATGAGCTCTCAGTGATGACACAGCAGCAGGGAATCCACCCAATATACTAGCACATCCTCCACTCCAACCTCACTCAAAATAATTTCCAAAAAGAAAAGGTGAAATCTGTACAATGAAAACTCCCAAACAAGGAAAAAGTAATGGCATGTAAAACACTCAGGACAGACACACTGAGCCAAGTGTGCAGTGAAGAGAGCACAGTTTCACAAGGTGAATTCCCCGAAACTGTGAGGTGAGGAGTAAGGGAGGTGACTTGGCCACAAACACCTGTGAAAAGTCAGATTGAAACCCACAGGGCCACCCTTTCCTGACATATGTCACCTCCTACACTCAGCATGCACGTGGTATCTCGCTCAGCCTTCTGGCATTCCAGAGATACTCAATAAAGGCATCCACTAAAATTTTGTGCTATAAAATTTCAGAATGTAAGAGAGAAGTCCTTGAGCAGGTGTAAACACCAACAGGGCCTGTTCTGGTGGAGAGTCAGAAAACAATTCACCCTGGGGCAGTACTTTTTGTGCCAGAGTCAGCATGTGCATTTTGGGAGCGAGGAGGATGGACCTCTAATTTGTGCCCTTGGAAAGGACCAAGAAGGGTTTCCTCAGCAGGGCAGGGGCAGACAGTGGCTCTTGAAGGAAAAGGAGCATTGGCAGATAGGCCCGTACTCATCCTGCACCCTCCTCCAGGCACCTCTGTTCCTGCCAGCCCCCTTCTATGCACAGTCAGCCCCTCCTCCTCCATGGGCCATTATTCTATTCCCATCACCGTGCTCCTCAAGGGTGGGTCTTCCCTGCCCAAGCATAAAGTCCAGGTCCTCCGGCCAGCCCAAGTTCCCAAGGCCTGGTCCTGCTGAACCTCCTGCCATATTAATCACTACTCCCTCCATGTGCTTTCTGCTTCCCCTAACTGATTTGCTCCTACCAGCAGACCTATTTCCACAGTTCCCTGGCTGGGTATCCCTCCTGTCTCAACCTGGACAAGTCTATGCCTCCACATAAGACTCCTCTTTCCAAGATAAGCACCAATGAGCTCACTGGGGGAAAATCGCACTCCTCTGAGAACAGGAGTCCACATTACTTCGTATTTCTGCTTTGAATTACTCAAATTTAGCTCTGCATCTATATGTGGATGGAAGAGAGAAAGAGGAAAGACCCAAAGTGAGTGCCTAGAGGGCAGAAACTCCAAGGGAAGCAACTAAAAAGCTTTGTACTTAAGAGGAGTATTCATGAGGTGGCTGAGAATTTATTACGTATGGAAATAAACAGAAAAATTACAGGAAAAATGTTTCATTCAAAAAGCAACAAAAAATAGAAACTAACTGGGAATAAACTTAAGATTTGTGCAGGACCTAGATGAAGACCAATATAAAACTTTATAGAAGGACATAAATGCACAAAGAGGCAAACTCTGTTCTTGGATTAAAATACTAAATGCTATGAAGACATTAATTCTTCCCAAACTTATGTTTATATTTAATGTAATCTCATTTTTTAAGTTAACAATGTGAATCTAAATATAATTTGAAAGTTGTACATGTACAATGCTGGCTGAGAAACATTTGTGAAAGGAGAATAATAATAAGTATTAAAATACCATAGTAAATAAGTACAATGAATAGCACAAAAATAAAATCTGTGATACAAGTACAGAAATGGATAGATCAATTAATTAGAAAGCCCAAATATTAAATAAAAATACCACATAAAATTAAAACTTTTTTCAACTCAAAAAAATATGTATTATATGAGGAGCTCTTTATAAATCAATTAGGAAAAACACACCCCAAAAGAAGCTGACTAAGCAATTCAGAAAATAAAAAATACAAATCACTAGCAAATATCTGTCAATCCCAAAAGTAACCAAAGAAAAAACCAATAAAAATAAAAATAAGGTACATCTTTCCTGTCAGTTATCAGAGTTTAAAGCATGATAATAGATTCTATTGGAAAAGGTTAAGGACGTGGGTTTAGATCACCCTTTTGGGGAGGGAAGGCAATTTGGCAAAATACATAGAAAATTTTAGTAAGCATGGTAAACCCAGCAAGTCCCCCTCTAGGAATTTATCTTAAGGAAATATGTGCAAAAAATAGCTATATGTGAATATTCAAAGATGTTCACCATGATGTTACTGATAATATAACACGTTTGAAGCAACTTCAGTATCTAACGATGGTGGATTAGAGAAATAAATTATTGCATACTCATAGGACAAATACTATGTAGCCAGTAAAAATAATGGCATAAGAGAATGGGAAATAATGCTAGAAGATGACTGCACTGCATTAAATTAAAATGGGTTATGACATCCATTCTTCCAGCAAATATTTATTGAGTGACTACTATGTACTAGGAAACAACAGTGAACAAAGAAGATAACACCACTGTCCTCATGGAGCTTACATTCCATTATGAAATTTATAAACTAGAACGGAAGGTATGGCTCCAAGACCACTGTCCTCATGGAGCTTACATTCCATTATGAAATTTATAAACTAGAACGGAAGGTGTGGCTCCAAGACCACTGTCCTCATGGAGCTTACATTCCATTATGAAATTTATAAACTAGAACGGAAGGTGTGGCTCCAAGTAACAAAAAGAAGATGTGATTGGAAGGGAGTCAGGAAAGACACAGACTGATGTGTCAGAAGTAAATAATGACCTCTGAGCTGGGATCAAGGGTGGTTTTTATACTCTTTTCAGTGTTTTTCTGAGTTCTCCAAGCTTTCTATAATGAACATATATCACATTTGTAGTCAGAAAGAAAAATGAAGTTATATTTTTGAAAAGGAATGCAAATTAAGACATGTGTAATAATCAGGTTTCCAAAATCACAGGGTTTGTTTTTCTCTAAATGCATTGCCCACCCTTCAGAGAAGACAGGCTGGATGGGGCTCAGGAGTTGGCTGCTCTGGGAATGGAGATGAGGGGGCACTGGGGAAGGGACATCTCAGCAGCAGAGGTGGGTGTGGGATCCCAATAACACAGAATGAGAGGTGGGAGGAAAGAAAGTTCAGGCAAAGGAACATCTTGCAGGTCTTTCTCAAACAACCTCCCCCGCAAAATCATATTGATCCTGATTACAGCGTCTTTCCCATGAGTCAGTGTCATCTCATCCCCAGGCATGGCTGAGACCCAGGCGTCCCCTAAGCAGCTGGGACAGACAGGTTGCCCACTGGCTTGACTCAGTCCTTCCTAACCTGGCCTTTTCAGTTGTTTTTTTTCTGAGCCTCTGCTGACTTTTTGGAAATTGACCTTCAGAATTGGTCAGTAATTATTTGACCACTTGTTTTCTTTTTATTCATCAAATGTGTCACTTTTGGTTCCTTCTAGTACCCAGGTAATGGGTGGCCAAGATTTTTTTCCCACATCCTGAGATGTTGTAGACCCACCACACCCATGACAATCAACCCAGCCCAGTCTAAGCCTTTTCTGAGATGCGTGAGGTCCATTTTCTGACCTCTGCTCATCCTTAGGGGTATCCTGTAATCCCCTGGCAATAGTCTGACCCCTGTAATATCCACTCCTCAGGTCATTGGACCCTCACCCCATCCCCCGTCAGCGACCTCCATCCCAGCCTCTGCTCCCATACAGCCTTCCTGTGTCCTCCGGACTGCAGAGCAGGAAAATCTCGAATGTCCTGGAAGTCTTCACAGACCCTCCCTTCACCTCCTGTCCTGATCTGGCCCAGGATGCTGCTCCTGGAAGTCCTCGGTAGGGGCTGTTTCTTCTCACAGACCACACTAAAGTGGGTTTAGCAGATGAGCAGGACAGCAGCAGTCACAGATCATCTACTTACTCCCTGTGCTCCGGCTCCTTATCTGACTGCCAGTCCAGTCCTGCTCCCTCTCCTAAAGCTGGTTATGGTGATCCTCCTGAAAATGGAGTGCTGATAGTCATTGGAGTTTCATGTGGCTCCTAAGTCAGTCATGGATAGATCTTGCCCTGATCTGTGCAGCTAATTAATCATGTGGCTTCTTCCCCAGGTGTGGATGGGCCACGGGCTGGAGTTCGGCAGCATGAGTGAAGATATGACACAGCTCAGAAGGAGATGAATGCTTCCAAACTTTATCATGACACGTGTGATGACTTGGAACCAGCTTATGGGGCTTCTCCCAGCCCAGGCACCACTAGCCTCCAAGAATGGCCCAGAACTTTAGGACCCCATTCCTGCTCTCTTCTTCCAGTCCATCACCTCTGTGTCCCGGCTCTCCCCTTCCATGACTTTTACCCACACACATCCCACACAACACAGCCTCAGAACGGTCCGGCACTCGTGCCACTCTCCCTGCCATGCTGGCCATTGGGCCTCTATTCTCCCTCATCCTTTATTTCCACTCCTGTCCAGTCCCAACTCAGTGATGTCCATGCCCCCAACTCCCTATCAATCACTTTTGTCAGTGCCCTGGATTTTCCATCTGTGCTGATGCCTCTGTGAATGGGGATTAATCCTCCACTCCGTTGTCCCCAGCCTGGGACCAGCCTGGGCTGCTGAGAAGAGGTAGGCATGGGTAGTTACAGAGGGGTGGGCTGTGTGCTCTGACAGAAAGACTCCAAGGGGTTCAGAGGGATAGGGCACAGAGGCTCCTAGCCCAGGGCCACTCTGAGTCCAAGTTCAACCCAGAACAGAGAAGAAAATGACTGTCCTGTGGCCTGGATGTCCTTTTGGACCACAGCTGTGGACCACATGGGCACTGGCTTCAGCCATGATAGACTCTTACTTGAATCCATTTTTACCATCCACCTTTCCTCTTGGTAACTCCCACTGGATATCAAGTGGCCTCTCCAGTGAACCACAGCCCTATAGACATTAGTGCAGATGCGCTTTCCTGGCATCCTTCCCACCCTCCCTGCTCTGGTAGGCAGATACTCCTAGTGTGAAAGCAACTGGTAGAACCCTGCATCATTGCCACCATGATTGGTCATCTAAATTAGACAAAAGTTCATGACCTTTGTTTAATGGTTTGACAGTAGAAGCTTCTGCTGGTGGATGTCAGGACTGGAACCAGTGCAGCCATTTTGCCTTATTGAGGGATGCCAGACTGAGGACAGACCAACTGATGGAGAGGCGTTGACCCAGCCACACCAGAACCTGTGCCACTCTGGGCTTTTTGGTCACTGGAGTCCATGCAGTACAACTGCAATTCTCCAGTTCACCCTTGCCTCTTTCTTCTCACACCTCACATCTCACCCGCCTGTGAGCAGCTCCTTCCATCCCTGTTTTAACGATACATGCAGAGTCCGTGGGTGACTGGCTGCTCTGCAGCTGTCCCCAGCTCCCTGTCCTGCTGTGGCAGGTGCCTCACTGGTCACCCTACTCCTACTCTTGTCCCCTGCTTCCCACTCTGCCACAGCAGCCAGGCTCATCTTTGAAAAACCTAAGTGAGATCATGTCACTAGCCTGCCTGAAACTTTCTTAACTTGGAAGATAATCCAGAGTACTTATCAGGCCCAAAAAGCCATGAACGATCCAGCCCTGCCTACCTTCCTGGCTCTGCCTACCTTACTGGCTCATCCTCTCCATGGCCCCCGCCCACTCATGCTGGCCTCCTCTTCCTTGGAAACTCCCCAGTCACTCCCACTGCAGGCCCCGTCCCTGCTCCACTGTACCCACGTTCTTCCTATGCCATTCAGGTCTGAGTTCAGATGTCCTCTCCTCAGGGAGGCCTGGCCTATGGCCCAATCTCATGGTGCCCACCCAAACTCTGTCACAGTACCTTGTTGGATGAAGGGATACTATGGGACATCACCTTATGTGTGCATGTGTTCACTTTTTAATTGTCTATCTCTCTCCTTCCCTTGGGAACTCCTTGTTGGCAGGCCCAGCCCTGTTCCTTGCTATATCCTAGGTCCTAGCACTGCGTTTAGACAGAATGTGAATTCCAGCAACATTTATGGCCATCATAGAAGCAGAAGGTGGTTGTGGCCTTGCTGGTGTGGGATTTTCTGTCCCGCTGCACTGGAAGCCAGAGTTTTCCTCCAGGTCTCTGGGCATAATGGAGGTGTGGGCGCAGATGCAGAGGGCTCAGGGGAGATCTGTGAGGCTTTCAGAGACTGTGGCTCATTAGGGTGGTTCACACCAGTTCCCAGATGTTCTATGGAAAAAGCACCAGAGAAAAGGGTCCTGAGAAGCCTCTGTGGCTGCAGTCACGGGAAGTCCCAAGTCAGAGAGGCCCTGGGGCGGGGTGTGTGTGGGGAGATCTCAAGTCATCCTGCGGCCTTTGGTCATACATTCCACATCTGCTGGGGTCTGGAGTTCCTGATGCCATAGTGACCACCCTGAGCACTATGGGGCAGGTAATGCCATCTGGGACAAAGTGGGCCATGGCAGTCCTTAGGTCAGACCTGGGACTCTGCTGGACCAAGGCCACTCAGGTCCGGGCTGGGGGCGGTGGGGCTGCTGTACACATTTCCTGGCACACGCTTCCTTTCTCCCATTTGATGAGCATATGTTGTCACTGGGGCCTTGGCCACAGTTTCCTGCCTTCATCTCAGATCAGAAGCCACAGCCACAGTCTCAGTGACTGCCCCACAAGGCTGGTCTTGGCTGAGAGTCAGTCAGACGACTTCAGAGACAGGGCCAGGCATGTGATGTCAGCCCACACTCCCCCACCCACACCCCAGCCCTTCCCAAGGTGGGCACTTTGTGATTCAGGGGGCACACTCAGTGACAGCCAGTTGGATGTCTTGGGGAAGGTCAGCTCTGGCCCTGGATGGACAGGATAGCTCTGGGTAGACCTGCACTCAGCACAGGTTTAATGAGCACCCCTCAGGCTCTGGGGAGCCCCACTGAACCCCTGGCCAAGGGTACAGCTGTAGGTACTGGCGACCATCTGTGGACCAAAATCCCTGGACTGTGATCTTCACCCAAGCTCTCCACGACCTGGGCTCGCCATGCCTCATGCGCACAGCCCTGCACTCCTAAAGCCATGATCGGCCTGTGGCTCTCTGTGGAGCCACTCTCTCTTTCACTTTTCATGCTGCTTCCTCTGCCTGAATACCTTTCCCCACTGTCTTCACTCATGGGACACTCCTCCTGGAAGCCCTCCATAAGCTCCCTGCTATCATGGAGGGCACCCCTCTATGCTCTCAAAGGCCCTGAACAATTTAGTTCTCTCTCTCTCTCTCTCTCTTTTTTTTTTTGAGATAGGGTCTCACTCTGTTGCCCAGGCTGGAGTGCAGTGGTGCAATCTTGGCTCACTGCAACCTCCCCATCCTGGGTCCAAGCAATTCTCCAGCCTCAGCCTCCTGAGTAGCTAGGACCACAGGCATGCACCACTACACCCAGCTAATTTTTGTATTTTTTGTAGAGACGGGGTTTCACCATGTTGCCCAGGATGATCTTGAACTCCTAAGCTCAAAGTAATCCACCCGCCTTGGCCTCCCAAAGTGCTGGGACTACAGGCATGAACTGCCATGCCTGGTCAACAGTGTAATTCCCAATGAGGCTGCAAATGGTCTCCCCAAGTGCTGCCTTGACGACTTTATTTAACATCACTATCCCTCCTTCCTCTTCTTCCAAGTATCCTTGGTTCCCCTATTCTGTCCTACTTTTTCCAAAGCATTTATCAGCTTCTAACATCCCATACATTTTTTTTACTAAAATCACATGTAGTGTTAGTATTGTCTCTCTTTCTCGTTGCTGAACTTTACAAGGACAGGGATCTTTGGCTGTTTTCTTATATATCCTAAGCACTTAGAACAGTGTCTGGCAACTAGTAGGCGGTCAATAAATAGTGGAATGAATGAACCATAGTTGTCTCTTTACTTGTTGGTAAGCTTCAAGGGTAGGGCCTAAAGATAAGTCACCCCTGTGTACTCAGCACTCAGTGCAGGATTGTGGGCAGAGCAGGCATCTGTAAACTAAAGCCCTTGGCCTGCCATTCAAGGATCCTACCATCTACAACCAAGCTTTCTTTCCAGCCTCATTCAGCAGAGTACAGCGGGAAGAAGTTCTGGCTAAACGGTTGGCCAGCTGCTTTGCCCTGTTCACTGTGGCTCACTCCAGGCTGCCCACTCTGCCAACACCTGCATCACTACATGAATGGGACAAATTCTGCTAAAACCTCCTGCCAATTGTCAGCGGTCACTTGTACCTGGGAGTGAATAATTCTAACATCTGAGCATGTGTGGGCATCAGTATGAGTTGTGTGTGACCATGGATACTGCTCTGGGGACACTCAGAAATAATTGACAGATGGTAGAAGGGCATGGATATGTGTGTGTCAGAGCAATTCCTGTAATTGTTCCAATTGCTATAATTACATTTGAAGAGGGGCGAGTTATAGATTACAAATCAGTGGGGGAAGGGATCAATTCTTCACTAATAGTGATGGGGAAAATGGCTTTTTGGGAAAAACAAAACAAAACAAAAGCTAGTTGAGATCCCTGCCTCATGCTTAATCACAACAAAATTAATTCCAGCTGGAGTAAAAGCTAAATGTAAAAAAAGAAAAAGCCCAACAACTAGAAGAAAAGTTTAAATACTTATCCTCTCATTGAATGGTAGAGGACTTTCTAAATAAAAATCAATGAAAGGACTTATCCAGGAGATATCCAAGTACATGTCCATATAATGAATGCCTGTACATGAATGACTGCAGCTTTAGGTATAGCAGCCCTAAATTGGAAACATCCCAGATTTCCACCAGCAGATAAATGGATAAACAAATTGAGGTATAGCCATACAATGAAATACTACTCAGCAACATAAAAGAATGAACTTTACTTTTTTTTTTTCCTGAGATGGAGTCTCACTCTGTCGCCTAGGCTGGCGTGCAGAGGCATGATCTCCACTCATTGCAACCTCTGCCTCCTGGGTTCAAGTGATTCTCCTGGCTCAGTTTCCTGAGTACCTGGGACTACAGGCACACACCACAACACCTGGCTAATTTTTTGTATTTTTTTGTAGAGACAGGGTTTCACTATGTTGTCCAGGCTAGTCTTGAACTCCTAGGCTCAAACAAGTCACCCACTTCGGCCTCCCAAAGGGCTGGGATTACAGGTGTTAGCCACTGCACCTGGCCAAGGTATGTCTTATATATGATAATATATATACATATGTGTACAACTCAGTGAATTTTTGCATATGCATATATACTTGTGTAAGCAACACTCAATCATGATCTAGAACATTTTCAGTACCCCAGAGGTTTCCCTCATATTCCATCTTACTCAATATCCTCCCAAAAGAAACCAGAAAAAGGCCAAAAGGCCAGTAAATGTGCTCATATAAATTTAAAACTTTTATGTGTGAAAATCATCATGAATTATATTAACAATTAAGTATCAGGCTAGAGAAAATATTTTCCACAAATATGACAAAACATTTCTCACCTTAATATATGGAAAGCTCTTCTAAGGAAAACACTTGAGGCCTTAATGGAAAAACAGGCAAAGGAAAGGAAAAGGGAAAAGGAAAAGAAAAGGGAAAAGGAAAAGGAAAGAAAAGGAAGGAAAAAAGGGAGAGAGGGAGGGAAGAAGAGAAAGAAGGAGGAAGGAAGAAAAGAAGATATTCAATCACTTTCAGTCAACTGGGATTTATGATGGGACTACTGTCTAGGCATTGACTAGATGCTGAGATTATAAGAGGAAATAAGGCACAGTACTCACAGTGTCATGAGAAAGATGAGCAAATGACAATTAAACAAGAAGGATAAAGTCTACAATCCACCTGGTAAGCACAGGTGCTATTGGAGCCCAGAGCAGTTATCTGACCCAGTCATGGAGGTTTCCTGGAGGGAGCAGTGTCTGAGCTAAGGTTTGAAGAGAAAGAGGTGGTATGGGGGCAAGAGAGGAGGAAGCCAGCATTCCAGAGTGAAAGCAAAACTCGTGTAAAGGCCTGGGAGGGAGAGAAAGCAGCATGAGTTGTTCAGGCTGGGTGAACCCAGGGTTCAGGGGCACAGGAGTGATGGGAGATAAGGCTGGAGGAATAAGGGGCCATTACCTTGGACACAAGACCATAGAGAAACTGAAGAATTTTGAGAAGCAGGGGAATGAGATGACTGGAGTTAAATTTAAGAAGATCGCATCTGGCTCTGGGTGGGAGAGAGATCGACAGAGCAGGACTGGAGGGCAGTATTCTAGTGAGAAGCCTATAGTAGACAATGAGTAAGAAGCCATGAGGTTTGGGGCAGGGGACAGGGTCAGGAAGAGTCTTCCCAACAGGATTGTGAGAGTGCTTGGAGGTAGAGGTGAGGTGAGCAGGCGATGTGAGGGTGAGGCGCAGGGGAGGTGAGGATGACCGTGTGGCTTGAGTTTCTGGATGGATGGTGGTAGTAGTCACTGGGTGAAAAATGCTTTGGGAAGAGGAGGCTCAACTAGGGAAAGATGATCCAGCTTAGAATGCGGTAAACTGGAGGTCTTTAGGGAGCAACCCAGGGGAGACATTGGCCGAGAGGTGTCATAGAGCTGTGGAATGCCGGCTGTCCTGGTCTAAGTGGTAGAGTTCCAAGACTGTTTTGGAGTCAGACAGAGGCAGAGGAATAAGTTATAAAGTCTAGAACAAGCTGTCAGGAGGATAACCAGAAAAATCTGGTCCTAGGAAGTTGATGAGCAGCAATATGGCTGCTGCTGCAACAGGTTAAGGATTCTGAAACCATTTAGTGAAATCCCTGGAGTAGATACTCACTAAAATGGAACCCTCATGTGCTTCAACTATAGCAAGGACCTTAAGCAGTGCTCCTTTCAAAGCAGCCTCCTTGGGTAGTGGGCTCACAGCCCACACTGGAGGAGTGAAAAAGGAAATATGAGAGTAGGAGAGATCAGGATTTCTACCCAAATTCCTATCCCCCTCCTTGTTGCTTGTGGTCCCTGGGCCCTGCTCCTTATAACTTTCCTTAGTTCCCAAGAAGTCAAGGAAAAATGGTATGATGACAATTATATTAAAGGAAAATGTTAGAGGATATTATCCAGTTGTATTTTCCTGGTAAATTGTTATCCACAAGGCTTCCCCAATTCCCATAAGTGGAATGTGATATATCTGAGACTTCCCAGGAAGGGGTCAGAAACAGAGAAAAAAAAAAAACCTTTTGAGTTTCAAAAGCCCAAACACTTAAGGGATTTAGGACACAGGGAATGAATGCAAAATGATTTAGAACTAGGCCTCTAGCCCAACTAGAAAAAGTTTCCCTAGACTGGTAGGAGGGAGTATTTGAGGTGAGGCCAGAGGGAAAGTGAACGTCTCTAGGAAAAGTCCTGTCCCTCCCGCTTCTTGGCCAGAAGGATTTAAAGGATCTCAGTGTGGAAGGGTACCCTCTTCTCAGATGGAGCTAGAGGGGGGTGAGACCACACAGTGGCCAATCTAGGCTGCTGGGCCAGAAAGTCTCACGGAGATCACTGTGAACCTCCAGCTTGGCCCAGGAGCAACAGGATGGCTAGGGGCAATAGAGCCATCCAACCTCTTCCCCCCATGGAGGGGTGTCTGTGACCTGAGAGAGGGTCAGATGGAAGAAGCCTGGGTGAGGAATGAGGGAAGATTTTGCAATGACCTATGACAACCAACATCTGAAGGCCCTCACTGATTCATGATTACATGGTTTGTTGTTGTCCATGCCTCTCTCTTCTCTGATGCCTCCAAAATACCCAGAATGTAAATACAACCCAGGAAATGGGAAAAGACCCAGATGAATTTATCAAGTATCACAGAAGCTTGCAATGGAGAATGCATTTAGTCACAAAAATAAACTAAACGGTTTCATTTATAGTAATATACTGGCCTAGCTTATGTGAATTGAAAAAAGGCATGAATGACTTGATAAGATAGTCAAGCAGTACCAGAGTATAAACTAGGGGTGGAGTAAAAACTGAAGGGGAGAAAAAAGGGGAAACTAAATTCAACAGAGGTGTATAGAACACTGAAGCCACTTCTGCTCTAAGAGTATTTACCAGCCCTGTAAATCTTGACTTCAGTTCTGACGGTCTTACAGAGTGAGGAGTCAGAAGTCAAAGTGCAAGCCTGCCTGAGGTAGGGAGTCTAATAGGGCACACTTTCCTCACTAGTCTGTGGCCCTAGAGGCCTACACTTTCAGAATAAGAATGAAAGAGAAATAAATCTGGCAGAAGCTAATGCAGGCATCTTCATCTTAGACCTCAACTATCACCATGAATAATTTTTCAAGGACTTTGAAACATGCACAGTAAAAAACAGGCATACGAGAAAACAAAGCACTGTGAATGAGCACCAGAAGAAACAGAACCACAAAGACTTTAGATATTTGAATTATCAGACACAGATTATAAAACAACTGTTTGTTAAGATTCAGAGAAACAGAAGAGAAGCTTGAAAATATCTGAAGGAAATAAGAAACTATAAAAAGTAATCTAGCAGTTTTGAATTAAAAAAATAAAGTAGAACTTGTAGCATTTAAAAAACACAACACTTAAAAAACTCAATGACAAGGTTTATAGCATACTAGATTCAGCTGAAGAGAGACTTAGTAAACTGAAAAACAGGTAAGAGGGCATTATCCAGATTATAGCCCAGAGAGAAGAAAGAAAGACAGAAAAAGACAGACAGGAAGGAAGGAAAGAAGGAAGGAAGGAAGGAAGGGAAAGAGAGAGAGAGAAAAAGAAAGAAAGAAAGAAAGAAAGAAAGAAAGAAAGAAAGAAAGAAAGAAAGAAAGAAAGAAAGAAAGAAAGAAAGAAAGAAAGAAAGAGAGAGAGAGAGAGAGAGAGAGAGAGAGAGAGAGAAAGAAAGAAAGAAAGAAAGAAAGAGAGAGAGAGAAGGAGGGAGGGAGAAAGGAAGGAAGGAAAAAATGGAAATTAGGATATATGAGGGATCAAATAAAAAGAACTAACCTATGTTTAATCAGGATTCCAGATGGAGCAGAAAGAATGAAACAGAGGAAATATTTAGAGACAAAACAGATTTTATTTTTCCAAAACTGATGTAAAGGTATCAATTGTCACACTTAAGAAACTTATTGAAACCCAAAAAGAAAAAGAAAAATAAATCTACACCAAGACACATTACAGGGATACTGTAGATCATAAACAACAAATAGGCAATCTTAAAAAGAAGCCAGAAAAGGAATATATTGACTTGAAAGGAGGAGGAATTAGACTGACAGTTGACTTTTCAATAGCAATAATAAAACCAGGAGGCAGGGGGAATCATTTATCGAATATGCCAAAGGAAATAACTGCCTGCCTAGAATTTTATATTCAAGAAATAAAAACTGAGAGATTTTGTAACCATCTAGTTCTCACTAAAGGAAATTCTAAAAGATACGCTCAAGGCATTAGGAAAGTAATTCCACATAGAATGTTTGAGATGAAAGAAGAACACAGAAAGTATAATCACAGAGCGGGGATAGAACTAAACAAACACAAACTGCATAAAACAGAAATAATAATCTCTTGTGGAGTTAAAATATAGAGGAAAATATACAAAAATGAAAACATATAAGTTGGGAAATCGGAAAATGAAATTAAAATGTTCTAAACTCTTTATTTCTCAAGAGGAAAATAATAATTAACTTTAGACCTTGATAAGTTAAGAATGTTATAATTTCTAGGGTAATCACTAAAAGAATTGAAATGTAGTGTATAACTTCCAAACTAGAAGAGGGGTAAAAAAGATTTAATAAAGAAACTAATCCAAAAGAACAAAAAAAAAAAAAAGAAAAAGAGCAGGAAAGACAAATGAAAATCACTGTATAAGATGATAAATTTTTACAAAATATAACAATAATTACATTAGATTGAAAAACAAACATTTTGAGTAAAAGATAACAGTTGGGTTAAAAAGCAAAACTCAATTGTATGTTGCTTACAAGAGACACACTTGAAACATGAGAAAAGTTGAACTAGACGAAGATAGATATACCATGCAAGCCCTTACCAAAAGAAAGTAGGTGGAGCCATAGAAATATAAGACAAAATAGACTTTAAGGCAAACAGCTTTTCTAGAAGCAAAAAAACTCAATGACAAGGAATTGTTCAATTCAAGAAGATACAATAATTTAAGATTTGTATGTATAATCTCAAAATATATAAAGGAAAATTGACAGAACTACAAGGATAATTAGGCACATTTACAATCACAGTGGAAGATTTTTACATGCTACTCTGTGACTGACAGAATAAACATATCAAAAATCCAGTAAGGACACCAAACTTTAAAAACAGTGAGAAAACCTGACCAAATAGACATGGATAAAATGCTGTATCCAATAACTGAAGAATACAGACTCTTCTCAATTATACATGTGGCATTTATAAAAACTGACATTATACTAGACAATAAAGTAAGTCTTAATAAATTTCAAACCATGACATCATCTGTAGCTGCACTGTCCAATACAGTAGCCACTAGGCACATGCTGAACACTTGAAATAAGGCTAGCCCTAATTAAGATGTATCAACACTGTATTTGAAGACATTGTCAAAAAAGAAATGTAAAATATCAGTAATTTTTCATATTCACTGCATGCTGAAATGATATAGTATTTGGATATAATATATTGTGTCAAATAAAATATATTACAATTAATTTCCACCTGCTTCTTTTTACTTTCCCAATATAGCTACCAGAAAATTTAAAATTACATGTGAGGCTTGCATTGTATTTCTTTTAAATAGCACTGAGATAGAGCATATTCTCTGACCATAATGTAATTAAATAGAAATCAGTTGCAAAACAGACAAATGGAAAAAAAAAAAAAGAAAACTAGAAATGCCTAAATACTTAGGCATTAAGAAACATTTCAAAAATAACCCTTGTGCAAAGAATAAATCAAAATTGAAATTATAAAACATTTAAACTAATAAAAAAGTATAACATCAAAGTCTGTGGGATGTTGCTAAAGCAATACACAGAGCAAAGTATAGAACAAAATTGGCAAAATCCAGCCCACAACCCGATTTTATAAACTTTTATTGAGACAAAGTTACTTCTGTTTGTTTATTTACTGTCTATTGCTGTTTTTGCCCTACAATGGCAGAATTGAGTAGTTCAGACAGAGACCTGCTGAGACAAATATATTTACTATCTGACTCTTTACAGAAAAAATGTTTGATTTAGTACATACATTAGAAAAAAAATACAGCATGAAAAGTAAAAATTAAGGATCCATGTCAAGAAATATGGCAAAAAACAGCAAAATAAACCCAAATAAAATATATGAAAGAAGGCTGGGTACAGTGGCTCATGCCTGTAATCCCAGCACTTTGGGAGGCTGAGGCTGGCGGATCACTTGAGGTCAGGAGTTTTGAGACCAGCCTGGCCAACATGGTGAAACCCCATTTCCACTAAAAGTACAAAAATTAGGTGGGTGTGGTGGCACATGCCTATAGTCCAGCTACTTGGGAGGCTGAGGCAGAAGAATAGCTTGAACCTAGGAGGCGAAGGTTGAAGTGAACTGAGATCACACCACTGCACTCCAGCCTGGGTGGCAGACTGAGACTCCATCTCAAAAAAAAAAAAAAAAGTATGAAAGAAAGTAATAAATAGTAAAGAGTAATGAAATAGAAAATTATCATTTAATAGAGAGGATCGACAAAGCTCAAAGCTTTTGAAAAGATTAAAACAATTAACAAACCTCTAATGAAATAATAAAGTAGAGAGAACTAATAACCAATATCAGAACCTTTAATGTTGCAGACATTAAAAAGATGAGCACATATTTTGAAAAACCCTATGCTAACATAATTTAGAAAAACTTGACAAATTACTATAAAATTATAACCTCAAAGCTGACTAAAAAATAGAAAACAGTAATAACTCTATAACCTATAAAATAATAGATTCAGTAAGGAAACTTTGACCCCCAAATGGCTTTAATGGTGAATTCTACCAAACATTCAAGGAAAATGACTGTTCCAATCTTATACAAACTGTTCTGGGAAATATAGAATGAGAAAACATTGCTGTGGTACCAAAACTGGACAAAGATAATAGGAGAAGATAATATCACAGGCCATTCTTACTAGAGTGACCATATACTTTATCATCCAAACCCAGGCACTTTAAGAGTGTAAGTGCTATCAATAATGATGCAGAAAAACTAGTGTAAACTGGAGTTGCTCCAGGTAAATCGGGCCATGTAGTCCCCTAAATCTCACTCATAAACATAGATACAAAAATCCTTCAAAGTTAGAATACATAACTAGTAATACAAAAAAAATGGTAATAACATACGATGACCATGTTGGGTCTACCTGGAATATGAATTATTTTAACATTAGAAAATAACTTAATGGGATTCACCACATTAAAAAATTGAAGAATAAAACACATATGATCATCGCAATATATGTGGAAAAAACAGTTGATAAAATCAACATGCATTCATGATAAAAGCTCTTAGCAAACCTAGGAAGAGAAGGGAATTTCCTTAGTCTGATAAAGAATATCTGCAGTACACTTAGAGGAAACATTATGCTTAATGGTAAAATGATGAAATCTTTCCCTTTCAGATCTATAACAAGGATGCCTGATGTTATTACTTCTATTCAGCATTTTAGAAGATATCCCAGTCTGTGTAGTAAGGAAAGAAAAATAAATAAAAGATAGAAAACTAAGAAAAATAGAAGAAAATCTGTCACTACTCATAGGTGATGTATTTGTATACGTAGAAAATTCAAAAGGATCTACAGATACGGTTTTAGTATTGATAAGAGAGTTTAGCAAGTTTGCTGGATACAAAATCAATCTGTAAAAATCAATTGCATTTCTTTATACCAGAAAAAGACATTTATTAACATGATATTTTAAAAGAAATTGCCATTTTTAATATAATGCCAAAATACCAAGTTCCCATGAATAAACATAACAAAAGAAGTTCTCTATTAAGAAAATTTTAGGCCGGGCGCGGTGGTTCAAGCCTGTAATCCCAGCACTTTGGGAGGCCGAGACGGGCGGATCACGAGGTCAGGAGATCGAGACCATCCTGGCTAACACGGTGAAACCCCGTCTCTACTAAAAAAAAAAAAAAAAAACTAGCCAGGCGAGGTGGCAGGCACCTGTAGTCCCTAGCTACTCGGGAGGCTGAGGCAGGAGAATGGCATGAACCCGGGAGGCGGAGCTTGCAGTGAGCTGAGATCCGGCCACTGCACTCCAGCCTGGGCGACAGAGCCAGACTCCATCTCAAAAAAAAAAAAAAGAAAAGAAAATTTTAAACTTTATTGGGAGACACACACACACAAACACACACACACAAAGTGAATATACTGTGTTTATGAACTAGAAGTCTCAATATTGTAAAAATGTCATTCTACTGAAACTGATTTATAGAATCAATGCAATCTCAAAGTCCCAACATTTTGGGGTGTGCTGGGAGAAGTTGACAGGCCAGTTTAAAATGAATATGGATAAAGAATAGCCAAGACATTCTTAAAGAAAAATAACAAGGTGGGAGAACTTGCTCTTGTAGATACCAATATGTATTATAAAGTTAGAATATTTAAGACACTGTGATATTAGTTTAAGGAGAGACAAATAGAGCAATGGAACAGAATAGAGAACCCAGAGGAAGACCCACACCCACGTATCTATGAACCCTTGAAATGTAAGAGGCAGCAATGCAAATCAGCAGGAAAATAAGTCTTTGCAAAAAATGTGCTGGAACAAATGAGTATTAATACGGAAACAGCTAAACCAGAGCCCTGCCTCATGCAATTCCAGGTCAATTAAAGACATAGATGTGAAAGAAAAGACTATAAAGTTTTTAAGATCCTATACAAGAAAATATCATCATCTCAAGGTAGAGAAGGAATTCCTAAACAAAACAAAAAGCAGTACCTATTTTTTTAACTTTTATTTTAAGTTCTGGGATACAAGTGCAGGTTTGTTACATGGGTAAACTTGTGTCATGGGGGTTTGTTGTACAGATTATGTCATCACCCAGGTATTAAGCCTAGTATCCATTAGTGCTTTTTGCTGATCCTCTCCCTCCTCTTACTCTCCACTCTCCAAAAGGCTGAAATGTGTGTTGTTCCCCTTTTTGTGTTCATGTGTTCTCATCATTTAGCTCCCACTTCTAAATAAGAACATGTGGCATTTGGTTTTCTGTTGGTGTTAGCTTGCTAAGGATAATGGCCTCCATCTCCAGCCATGTCCCTGCACATGATCTTGTTCTTTTTTATGGCTGCATAGTATTCAATGGTGTGTATGCACCACATATTCTTTATCCAGTCTCTCACTGATGGACATTTAGGTTGATTCCATGTCTTTGCTATTGTGAAAAATGCTGCAATGAACATACGCATGCATGCGTCTTTATAATATGATTTATATTCCTTTGGGTATATACCCAGTAATGGGATTGCTGGATCGAATGGTATTTCTGTTTTTAGGTCTTTGAGCAATCACCACACTGTCTTCCACAATGGTTGAACTAATTTACACTCTCACCAACAATGTATAAGCATTCCTTTTTCTCCACAACATCACCAGCATCTGTGATTTTTTGACTTTCTAATAGTAGTCATTCTGACTGTTGTTAGATGGTATCTCATTGTGGTTTTTATTTCATTTGCATTTCTCTAATGATCAGTGATGTTGAGCTGCATGTATGCCTTCTTTTTTTTTCTTTTCTGATTATTGGCTGCATGTATGCCTTCTTTTGGAAAGTTCATGCCCTTTGCCCATTGGCTGCATGTATGCCTTCTTTTGAAAAGTTCATGCCCTTTGCCCATTTTTTATGGGGTTGTTTTTTCTTGTAAATTTGTTAAGTTCCTTATAAATGCTGGATATGAGACCTTTGTTGGCAAAAATTTTCTCCCATTCTGTAGGTTGTCTGTTTACTCTGTTGATAGTTTCTTTTGCTGTGCAGAAGCTCTTAAGTTTAATTAGATCCCATTTGTCCATTTTTGCTTCTGTTGCAATTGCTTTTGGCATCTTCATCATGAAATCTTTGCCTATGCCTATGTCCTGAATGGTATGGCCTACATTGTCTCCCAGGGTTTTTATAGTTTGGGGTTTTACATTTAAGTCTTTAATCCATCTTGAGTTAATTTTTGTATATGGTGTAAGAAAGGGGTCCAGTTTCAGTCTTCTGCATGTGGCTAGCCACTTATCCCATCACCATATATTGAATAGGGAATCCTTTCCCCATTGCTTGTTTTTATTGACTTTGTCAAAGATCAGAAGGTTGTAGGTGTGTGGTCTTATTTCTGGGTTCTTGATTCTGTTCCGTTGGTCTATGTGTCTGTTCTTGTACCAGTGCCACATTATTTTGGTTACTGTAGCCTTGCAGTATGGTTTGGAGTCAGGTAGTGTGATACCTCCAGCTTTGTTCTTTTTGCTTAGAATTGCCTTTGGTTATTCAGGCTCTTTTTTTGTTCCATATAAATTTTAAAATATTTTTTTCTAGTTCTGTGAAGAATGTCAACAGTAGTTTAATGGGAATAGCGCTGAATCTATAGATTGCTTTAGGCAGTATGACCATTTTAATAAAATTGATTCTTCCTATTCATGAGTATGGAATTTGTTTTTCATTTGTTTGTGTCATGTCTGATTTCTTTCAGCAGTGGTTTGTAGTTCTTGCCAAGATCTTTTTACCTCCCTAGTTAGCTGTGTTCCTAGGTAGTTTATTCTTTTCATGGGAATTGTGAATGGGAGTTCGTTCATAACTTGGCTCTTGGCTTGAACGTTGTTGGTGAATAAAAACGCTAGTGATTTTTGCACACTGATTTTGTATCTTGAGACTTTGCTGAAGTTGCTTATCAGCTTAAGAAGCTTTGGGGCTGAGATGATGGGATTTTCTAGGTATAGGATCATGTCACGTCCAAACAGCAATAGTTTGACTTCCTTTCCTCCTATTTGGATGCACTTTATTTCTTTCTATTGCCTGATTGTCTTGGCCAGAACTTCCAATACTATGTTGAATAGGAGTGGTGAGAGAGGGCATCCTTGTCTTGTGCCAGTTTTCAAGGGGAATGCTTCCAGCTTTTGCCCATTCAGTATGATGTTGGCTGTGGGTCTGCCATAAATGGCTCTTATTATTTTGAGGTATGTTCCTTCAATACCTAGTTTATTGAAAGTTTTTTCGGCCGGGCGCGGTCGCTCAAGCCTGTAATCCCAGCACTTTGGGAGGCCGAGACGGGCGGATCACGAGGTCAGGAGATCAAGACCATCCTGGCTAACACGGTGAAACCCCATCTCTACTAAAAAAAATACAAAAAATTAGCCAGGCGAGATGGCGGGCGCCTGTAGTCCCAGCTACTCGGGAGGCTGAGGCGAGAGAATGGCGTAAACCCGGGAGGTGGAGCTTGCAGTGAGCTGAGATCTGGCCACTGCACTCCAGGCCGGGCGACAGAGCGAGACTCTGTCTCAAAAAAAAAAAAAAAAAAGAAAGTTTTTAACATGAATGGATGTTGAATTTTATAGAAAGCATTTTCTGCATCTATTGAGACAATCATGTGGTTTTTATCTTTAGTTCTGTTTATGTGATGCATCACATTTATTGATTTGTGTATGCTGAACCAAATTTGCATCCCAGGGATAAAGCCTACTTGATCATGGTGGACTAGCTTTTTGATGTGCTGCTGGATTCGGTTTGCCAGTATTTTATTGAGGATTTTTGCATAGATGTTCATCAGGGATATTGGTCAAAAATTCTCTTTTTTTTGTTGTGTCTCTGCCTAGCTGTTGGATTCTGTTTACCAGTATTTTGTTGAGGATTTTTGTATTGATGTTCATCAAGGATACTGGCCTGAAGTTTTCTTTTTTTGTTGTGTCTCTGCCAGGTTTTGGTATCAGGATGATACTGGTCTCATAGAATGAGTTAGTAGGGAGTCTCCATTTTGATTTTTTTGGAATAGTTTCAGTAGGAACAGTACCATATCTTCTTTGTACATCTGGTAGAATTTAGCTGTGAATCTATCTGGTCCTGGGCTTTTTTCGGTTGATAGGCTATTTATTACTGCCTCAATTTCAGAACTTGTATTGATCTCTTCAGGGATTCAATTTCTTCCTTGTTCAGTCTTGGGAGGATGCATGTGTCCAGGAATTTATCCATTTCTTCTAGATTTTCTAGCTTATGTGCATAGAGGTGTTCATCATATTCTCTGATAGTTGTCTATATTTCTGTGGAGTCAGTGGTGATATCCTCTTTATCATTTCTGATTGTGTTTATTTGAATCTTCTCCATTTTCTTCCTTATTAGTCTATCTAGCAGTTTATCTATTTTATTAATTTTTTCCAAAAGCCAGCTCCTGGGTTCATTGATCTTTTGAATTTTTTTTTTTTTTTAATGTCTCTATCTGCTTCAGCTCAGCTCTGATTTTGGTTATTTCTTGTCTTCTGCTAGCTTTCAGATTTGTTTGCTCTTGGTTCTCTCTTTTAATTGTGATGTTAGGTTATTAACTTGAGATCCTTCTAACTTTTTGATGAGGACATTTTTTCCTCTTAACAGCGCTTTAGCTGTGTCCCAGAGATTCTGATATGTGTCTTTGTTTCAAAGAGCTTCTTGATTTCTGCCTTAATTTCATTACTTATCCAAAAGTCAGAGCAGGTTATTCAATTTCCATGTAATTGTATGGTTTTGAGTGAATTTCTTAGTCTTGGCTTCTAATTTGATCGTGCTGTGGTCTGAGAGTCTGTTTGTTATGATTTCAGTTCTTTTGCATTCGCTGAGGAGTGTTTTACTTCTGATTATGTTATTGATTTTAGAGTAAGTGCCATGTGATAATGAGAAGAATGCATGTTCTACTGTTTTGGGGTGGAAAGTTGTGTAGATATCTATGAGGTCCACTTGATTCAGTCCCAAGTTCAGGTCCTAAATATCATTGTTAATTTTCTGTCTTGGATGATCTGTCCAATATTGTCAGTGGGTGTTAAAAGTCTCCCACTATTATTATGTGGGAGTCTATATGTCTTTGAAGATCTCTAAGAACTTGCTTTATGAATCTGAGTGCTCTTGTATTGGGTGCATATATATTCTTAGGCTAGTTATATTTTCCTGTGGAATCAAACCCTTTACCGTTATGTAGTGCCTTTCTTTGTCCTCTTTGATCTTTGTCAGTTTAAAGTCTGTTTTGTCAGAAACCAGGATTGCAACCCCTGCTTTTTTCTGTTTTCCATTTGCTTGGTAGATTTTCCTCCATCCCTTCATTTTGAGCCTTTGTGTGTCACTGCATGTGAGATGGGTCTCTTGAAGACAGTATACCAATGAGTCTTGGTTCTTTATACAGCTTGCCACTCTGTGTCTTTTAATTGGGGAAAGTAGCCCATTTACATTTAAGGTTGTATTAATATGTGTGAATTTGATCCTGTCATCATGATATTAGCTGGTTATTTTGCAGACTTGTTTGTGTGGTTGCTTTATAGTGCCACTGATCTGTGTACTTCTGTGTGTTTTTGTAGTGCCTGGCAATGGTCTTTACCTTCTATATTTAGTGCTTCCTTCAGGAGCTCTTGTAAAGCAGGTCTGACAGTAATGACTTCCCTCGCTTGTCTGAAAAGGATCTTATTTCTCCTTCACTTATGAAGCTTAATTTAGCCAGATATGAAATTCTGGGTTGGAAATTCTTTTCATTAAGAATGTTGAATATTGCTCCCTAGTCTCTCCTGACTTGTAGGGTTTGTGCCGAGAGCTCTGCTATTAGTCTGATGGGCTTCCCTTTGTGGGTAACCTGGCCTTTCTCTCTAGCTGCCCTTAACATTTTTTCTTTCATTTCAATCTTGAAGAATCTGACAGTTACATGTCTGGGGGATGATCTTCTAGTGGAATATCTTATTGGGGTTCTTTGCATTTCCTGAATTTGATTGTTGGCCTGTCTAGCTAGGCTGGGGAAGTTCCCATGGATGATATCCTGAAATATGTTTTCCAGATTGGTTCCAGTCTCCTTATCTCTTTCAGGTACACCAGTCAGTCATAGATTCAGTCTCTTTACATAATCCCATATTTCTCAAAGGTTTTGTTCATTCCTTTTCATTCTTCCTTCTCTATTCTTGTCTGTCTTATGTCAGAACAGAAGTCTTCAAGTTCTGAGATTCTTTCCTCTGCTTGGTCTACTCTGCTATAAACACTTCTGATTGCATTATGAAATTCTTGTTGTGTGTTTTTCAGCTCTATCAGATTAGTTACATTCTTCTCTATAGTGGTTACTTTGTCTGTCAGCTCCAGCAATGGTTTATCATGATTTTTAGCTTCCTTGCATGGGGTTACAACATACTCCTGTAACTTACTGAAGTTCGTTCCTATCCATATTCTGAATTCTACTTCTGTCATTTCAGCCATCTCAGCTTCAGCCTGGTTCCAAACCCTCACTGAAGAGGTGATGCAGTCATTTGGAGGAAAGAGGGCACTCTGGCTTTTTGGGTTTTCAGCATTATTGTTCAGATTATTTGTCATCTTTGTGGGTTTATCTATCTTCAATCTCTGAGACTGCTGACTTTTGGATTTTTTTTAACAGACTGGCCACTTTGCTGCAGTTTGCTGGGAGTCCACTCCAGTCCCTAGTCACCTCAGATTTTCCAGTACCTGGAGGTATCACCAGTGAAGCCTGCAAAACAGTAAAGATGGCAGCCTGCCCCTTCCTCTGAGAGCTCCTCCTTGGGAGGTATGACCTATTGCTGGCCCAAATGCACCTGTAGGAGGTGGCTGGAGACCCCAGTTGGGAGGTCTCACCCAGGAGGATCGGGATCGAAGATCCACTTAAAGAAGCAATCTGGCCACGCTTTCATAGAGTAGGTGTGCTGTGTTGGGGTACCACTTCCACCCTCCATCGGCTTCAGCTCTCCAAAGCCTGGAAGCTGGAATGGCTAAGTCACCCAAACAGCAAAGATGGCAACCTGCCCTTCCCTCTGGGGGCTCTGTCCCAGGAAGTTTTCAAATCTCTGTTAGCCAGAGAACATTGGTGGTGGTGGCTGGAGGTCCTGGTTGGGAGGTCCCACCCAGTGAGGAGGAATGGATTTGGGACCCGCTTAAAGAAGTCTGGCCACATTTTGGTACAGTAGCTGTGCTGTGCTGGGTTATCCCTTCTGCCCCCAGTCAGTTTGGACTCCCCAAAGTCTGCAGGCTAGAATGGCTAAATCACCCAAACAGGAAAGATGGCAGCCTATCCCCCTAACTCTGTCCCAGGGAGAATTCAAATCTCTGTCAGCAGGAGAACATTGGTGGAGGTGGTTGGAGGCCCGGTCGGGAGGTTCTGTCCACTGAGGAGGAATGGGATTGGGACTTGCTTAGAAAAGCAGTCTGACCATGCTTTCATAGAGCAGCTGTGCCGTGCTGGGGTGCTACTTCTGCCCCGGTCAGTTTGGGCTCTCCAAAGCCTGAGTTGGAGGCTTTGTTGTCCTGAGTTGGGCTGAGTTGCCCAAATAGCAAAGATAGTGGCCTGCCCTTTCACTGGGGAACTTGCACCAGGGAGAATTCAAATCTCTGTTGACCAGAGAACACTAGTGGGGGTGGGCTGGAGGCCCCAGGTGGGAGGTTCTGCCCAGTGAGGAGGAACAGATCAGCGACCTGCTTAAAGAAGCAGCCTGGCCAAATTTTGGTAGAGCAATGACGCTGTGCTGGGGACTCCCTTCTGCCCCCAGTTGGTTTCAACTCCCCACAGCCCAAAGGCTGGAATGGTTGAGTCGCCCAAACAGTAAAGAGGGAAGCCCTCCCTTCCCCATAGGAACTCCATTCTGGGTAGGTGCAACACTGTTGCCAGTGGCTGGCTGAAATTCCAAGAGAGTGGGTCTTATCCTGTGAGGCACCCTAGAAGGGAGGTCTGCAGACTGTCACTTCTTGGTCCCCTGGATTCAGCCTCCTTCCTACGGGTGTGTATGGGGGTCTAACCTCCCACTTTGCTGGAGCTGCAGTTACCTTTGCCAGGAAGCCTGGAGCCCGAGTATGTAAAGCTCCTGAGTCTCCACACATGCCTGAGTGGCTGCTCTGTGTGTCACACTGAAGGCCCTGGTGGAGTGGATTCACGAGGGGATCACCTGACCCAAGGGTGGCAAAGATCCGTGGGAGAAGTGTGGTTTCCTGGGGTGGTACATTCACTCACCACTTCCTTGCCTGGAAGAGGTTCCCTTGGCTCCGTGTTGCTCCTGGGTGGGCTGTCATTTTGCCTTGCTTTTCTCCATCCTCTGTGTGTCAAGTTGTTTCCTTTATTACTCCCAATGAAAGTACCTGGATGTTTCTGTTGAAGGTGCTATATTTACCTGCCTCTTTCATTTCTCTCTGTGAGAGCCATGCACCCTAGCTGTTTCTAGTTGGCCATCCTGGCCACACTCCAGTTCCTATAATGAAAATATTTGACTACACTAAAATTTAGAACTTTTGGTTCCTCAAAAGATACCATGGAATGTAAAGATACAAAGCAGTGGGAGAAGATATTTGCAACATATATAATCCACAGAGAATTAGTATCCAGAATGTTAAAAAAAAAATCTATAAATAAGAAAATTAGCCAGGACATGATGGTGCACACCTGTAGTCCCAGCTCTTTGGGAGGCCAAGGAGCAGGGATCACTTGAAGCCAGTAGTTTGAAGCTGTAGTGAGCTATGATCACAACAACTGCACTCTAGCCTGGGTGACAGTAAGACCATGTCTCTATAAAAAATATAATAATGCAAACAATCCCACAGAAAGCCAGACAAAGGTTGAACAGGCACTTTATAATAGAGGAAATCCAAATAATCAATAAAACATTCTCAACCTCACTCATAATCAGGTCAAGGAAAATTTAAATCACAATAAGAGAAAGAATTCAAATTTCTGTCGGGAAAACCAAAGAGAGTTTGAAAAACTTTTAGAATGAAGATAGGTTGGCAAGATGGCAAGAACCCTTGCTTTTTCTACTGGGCCTTTCTTCCTCCCACCCTGAGGGTGCTCCATGGAAAATGCAAATCTACTTCACTGACATTCCCAAATGTCAAATGTATAGAGTATGAATTTCAACGGGAGTCTGAGGCTGTGCCACATCCTGCTGTGAACTACAGTTTTCCAGCCTCTAGAGCCATCTTAACATGGTGACTGCCTAGTGTCTACTCTCCCAGGATGTGCTCCAACCCCTGCCCAGGCCTCCTAGTGCTAGAGAGGATATTGACATGGCCTCTCCATGGAAACCTCCAGGGCTGCTATGAATACCTTTATAAACAAAAAGGGAGGATTGAAGGTCAGAGGGGACCCGCAGGAGGACAGGTGTTGCCTTCTGGGTGGTAGGGAGGCTGAGAGGGCTATCCAGAGTAGGGACCATGAACTGGGGTCTCAACATGAAGAGTCCTTCATCAGATCTCAAGGGGACAAGGGCCCCCAGGCTGAAGGAGGACTAGAGGTCAGGGTGGGGAGGACGCTGGGATTGGCTGGGTGCTGTCTCTGTGCTGAGAGGTTTGGGTGGTGAGAAACCTTGGAAAGAGTCTCAGGGTCTATTGAGAAAACATCCAGACTAGACTTTTTCCATGTGATAAAATATACATAACATAACCATTTTTAAGTGTACAATTCAGTGGCATGAAGTACATTCACATTGTTGTGCACCCATCACCACCATCCACCTCCAGAATGGTTTCATCTTCCCAGACTGAAACTCTGTACCCATTAAATATTAACTCTTGATAAAAATAAATAAATAAATAAATAATAAATAAATAAATATTAACTCTTCATCCTCCAGCCCCCAGCCCCTGGTAACAACTACTCTACTTTCTAGTTCTGTGAATTTAAATACTTTAGGTATTTCATATAAGTGGAAGCAGGCTGAGCGTGGTGGCTCACACCTGTAATCCCAGCACTTTGGGAGGTGGAGGCAGGCAGATCACTTGAGGTCAAGAGTTCGAGACCAGCCTGGCCAACATGCTAAAACCCTGTCTCTACTAAAAATACAAAAATTAGTCAGGCATGGTGGCTCACACCTCTAGTCCCATCTACTCAGGAGGAGGCCGAGGCATGAGAATTGCTTGAACCTGAAAGGTGGAAGTTGCAGTGAGCCAAGATCGTGCCACTGCGCTCTAGCCTGGGCAACAGAGCGAGGACTCTTTCTCAAATAAATAAATAAATAGAAGCATATAATATTTGTCATTTTGTGTTGACTTATTTCATTTAGCACAATGTCTTCAAAGTTCATCCATACTGTCACATGTCAGAATTTCTTTTCATTTTAAGGTTAATATTACACTTATATACATACCACATTTTGTTTATCCATTTATCTACTGATGGACCTTTGGGTTGTTTCTACCTTTCAGCTATTGTGAATAACGCTGCAGCTACAGCCTGAATATTTGTGCCTCAATATTCTTATGATGAAACCTAAGCCCTAATGTGATGGTATTTCTAGGTGAGGCCTTTAGGAGGTAATCAGGTCATGAGAGCAGAGCCCTCATGAATAACCTTAGGCCTTTATAACAGGCACCTCCGAAAACTCCATTGCCCCTTCTTCAATGTGAGGTTATAGCAAGAAGATGGTTGTCTATGAACCAGAAAGTGGGCCCTCACCAGACACCAAATCTTCTGATTCCTTGATCTTGAAACTCCCAGCCTCCAGAACTATGAGAAATAAATTTCTGTTTTTGAATAGCCACTCAGTATGGTGTTTTATTATAAGCTGTCCTAATGGGATAAGACAGCCACTATGAACATTGGTGTGTGAATACAGGCTAGATGTTTCAAAGTGAAAAACTAAGGCAATTTCAGTTAAGAAAACAACCATTGGAGAGGCCAGTACAGTTACAATTACCAAGACTAGAGAGAGATCCAGGAACTCCAAATCCATCTCCTACCTGCTGTCAGTGACCTCATGGCCCTGTTGGCACAGGCATCTCTGCAGAAATGAAGTGTGGTCATTCCAGGCCATGGGCTTTTCAACAGCAGCTAAAACCTCATCCCAGTCTCATGGAGTACTGTATGTGTTCAGTGGAGTGACAAGAATGTGACTCAGTAGTTAAATCTGAAAGTTTTCAGAGATGAAAAAGTCCATCGCAAACCTGTGAGACCCAGTATGCAAGAAAATGTTTGGAAAACGTTAGTGCTCAATAGTAAAGCAAATGTTTCAAACTAAACTCCTGTAAATGAAGCCAAATGTCGGGTTCTATGTACAGACGGGAGACTCACCAATCAGGTACAGCATGGAGATCCTTACTACAGTGAGGTTTCCCTGGACCCATCCTGCTTTTTAAAGCTAACAGTCCTTTGTACTGGGAACCCCCTCAGGCCAGGGCAAATTGCTTGTGCTCTTGGTCTTCACAGGGCCTTCAGCAAAGATGTCTCTGCCCTACTTGCCTCTGGGTGCCTGCTGGGGAAACAGACAAAGTGAGCAGGGAGTTTGTAATCGCCATAATTATAGCCACGTGTAGGAAAATAGCCTGTTGCATGGCAAGAGTGACGCCATTTTGAAGCAAAAACCATCGTGACTGACATTTGACTCCTGCATACCAAGGTGTTCGGCAGCAAGGTCAAGAAATAATGCACGTGGTGTAGATAAACCCTTGTAAAGATGCTTATCTAACTTCCCCAGAGGTTAGGAGTTTCGCAAGAGCGTCTAAGAGATGAACAGTTGCACATGCATTTACCCTAAAACTTTGTCATACTAAGAGTAGTTTCTGGAGGACAAGTATGGGGATCCACCGTCTAGGTTGCCAGAGACATCACTTCCGTTTCTAAGTCCCTAGGTTTCTAAGTCCCTATTAAATGCTTCTTTCGGAGAAACTGGACTTGTCAGACTTTTACTTCAGCCTCTCATTACTTCAGCTTCTCAGCTCCCTTGGCCTTCGGGGGTGGGTGTGCGTTAGACCTGTCCACCGCAGAAGCTATGTGAATTAAAGGATGGCAGCAGCAACGAGCCAAGCAAAGCCGATCCTCGCTAGCATGCATGAGGTGCCTTTGCACGGGTGAGAATTTGCCAAGTGGGCAAATTACAGAAAGTCACTTTTCCTCCTGGCTGATGCACTCTTGCGCTCAGCCCATGTTGAGGTCTGGTTTATGACCCTCTTACCGCTAAAGCTCAAAGCCCTTTTGGAAAACTCAGTGTGCATGAGTATCTGGGAAGAGCACTCTGGAGAGCTCTGAATAAGGGGCAAAAGAGCTTGTCCTGGAGCTCATGTGAAACACAGAGCCCTGCAGCCCCCACTCCCTGCATCAGGAGTAGGGTTTATAAGGGCACCGAGGTATTCTCATGGGCCTGCTACTTTACCCCGGAAGTGGACACCATCAGAAGGTGCAAAGTCTGTAGAATGCGGAGTTCACATGAAGAGGCGCAGTGAGACTCGTCCTGTGTGGTCCAGGCCTGCGTCATGGAATACTGTTCTCCAGACTTCTGGGTCACTCGCCCCTTAATGCCCAATTGCATATAACACGAGCCCCAGCCTGCTGGGACCACACAGCACTCCCGTGATCTGGGGCCCTGTGGCTTCCTCTTTCTCTGACCACTACTCAGGGCTCTTGGCACTTATGCTCCGGCCTGCTTGTCACACTTCCCCTGCTGCTGGAACTCGGAGCTACCCACTGTATGGACTGGAAACCAAGCAGTAAGAGGTGGACATCACCCCTGCACCCACAATGCCTGAGCCAGGTCTCCAGACTGAGGTAGGGGGCCCTACCTGGGGATTTGAGAAAGTGGATCCAGGCTCTGCAAAGGTGAAGACCTCTGGCATCTTCTGGAGCTGAGTCCTGATGAAAGAGCAGGCCTGGGAGGAGGGCTTTCTCTGGGAAAAGAGAGTGATGGTCCAGGGGCTGAAGGGTTTTAGCTCCCCAGAGAAGTGCCCTGGAGGAAGATGTGTGTGAGTCCAAGTGGTGAATATTTGTCCAAACTCTCCTCTCAGCCTCAGGGGACTTCCACTTTAGCAGGAATGGAAGGTTATCCACACCTGACAGGTCTTCTTGGGGAAAGGCTAGTCAGGCATCCGAATGGGGAGGCAGGTGCATAGGAATAGCTGGCTTTGAGTGAAGGGCATGGGGGAGCTGTGGCAGGGCCGTGGGCAGCTGGTTTAGGTGTTCTACACCTGCACGTGGCTGTGGCACGCCTGAAACCTGGGGGGCACACACAGAACACTTTGTTTTTTCCAATTACCGGCCACAACTGTGAACTGTGTCCCTTCCTGCCACTCACTCTTGACCCTGGTCAACTTCTAGGGCAGATCTCCAGCCTTGGCAACAAGAGACTCCAAAAAAAAAAAAAAAAAAAAAAAAGGTCCAGCACAGCTTAGAGCCTCAATCTTTTTTCCAATGTGATGCCTGTCTCTTCTGGCCAGCACTGGCCACAGAGAGCTGAAATGGGGGTGCGGGGGAGGGCATGGTCTGGCCTTTCTCTTCTCTCCTCCCTCTTTAGGACCTTTTCCTCCACGGTGTACTGGGGCAGGGAAGAACGGGGTGGAAAGAGACCTGTCTCTTACATGACAGACACTATCATCATCCTCTGATCTGTTGCTGCTTTTCGGGCTGGCCGTGTCTGACTGTGAGGCTGTCTGGCAGGTGGGTCCCCATGGGGCATGTGTATGCGTCCTACAGGATTTTCCATAAGAACAAGCAGAAACCTCCCTCCCTCACAGTTCCTCATCAAGGGAGAACCCATGGTGTGGCCTCTTCTGAGCCCCCCCGCTCTGTTCCCTGTGGTTGTCCTGCAACCTCTGCCTGATGGGTCCCCTTGTCTGGAAGGCAACCCTCTTAATCAGAGGTTTAAGCCCTCTAACTTTTACGTGTCCACTTAGGTGATGGGAAACCCTATGTCCTTTCTCCTCCATATGGTGGGAGGGTAGAAGGCTCTAGGGTCCTCTGTCTGAACAGTTTCTTCCTGGTTCAGAGGCACGTGGCTGGGTGCCGCTTGTCTTTTCCAGGGCAGTTGGTAAAATCTTACCTAGCATCCTGTTAAACTGTCACCCAGCACTGAGGGGGCAGTTTAGAACAGGCAGATGGCTCTAGTGGACAGTTAACTAGGAAGGAGGCAACACCACAGTTGCCTGGCGTCTGTCATTGGTGTGCTTTAGATGGAGACTGACAGCAGAGTTTTAGAGTATAGAAACTGGGACAGCGTGCAGTGGCTCATGCCTGTAATCCCAGCGCTTTGGGAGGTAGAGGTGGGTGGATCATTTGAGGTCAGGAGTTTGAGACCAGCCTGGCTAACATGGTGAAATCCCATCTATACTAAAAATACAAAAATTAGCTGGGTGTGGTGGCATGCACCTGTAGTCCCCGCTACTCGGGAGGCTGAGGCACAAGAATCACTTGAACCCAGGAGGTGGAGGTTGCACTGAGCCGAGATTGTGCAACTGGACTCCAGCCTGGGCAACAAGAGTGAGACTCCGTCTCACAAAAAATGGCGACAGAGCGAGACTCTATCTCAAAAAAAAAAAAAAAAGAAAAGAAAAGAAAAAAGAAAGCAAGGGCATGTTTCATCTCATGTGGTATGGGTCACATGCTTCTTATCCAGTAGACCCCCGGGGATAGTTCCCAGGAAGTGGAGGAAGGCAGGAGGGTAGAGAGAGAATCAAAGTCTTAAATAGAAGTGAGAGAGTTTGGGCAAGGCAGGGATCCCAAAATAAAAAAGACCCATTGTTCCCTGGACTGGAAGGAGCCCTAGGAATCCTCACGGGGATTTCCACAGGAAGAAAACTTGCTTGTTCGTCTCCTGGGTCCTGGTTCCAGGGAACCAACCATAAATCAGTGAAAGGCCAATGGCAGAGGTGACGTGAGCAGGGAGGTGTCCAGAAAGGCTGCTCTGACATCTGCAAGACATGCAGTGGCAGAACCTGGGCCCAAGAGCTGTGGTGAGAACAAAGGCGGCCAGGCCTGGACCAGAATAGAGGAGTCCATGGGAGCAATGTGAAGCAGATGGCACAGAGAGGCCTTCAGAGGCTCGTGTGGGCAGTGAGGAGAGGGGCGAGTAGGTGGAGCAGGAGTGATGGGGGTGACTGAGCCAGGGAGAATGAACAGGGTCTGGGTGGGCCCACTCAGGGCATAAGCTAGGGAAATACCAGGAAAACCCCCAAAGACAGAGTCCTGAGAGGAATCCAAGCTGTGGCATGAAAGAAATTAACTGTGGAGTGTGGAAATTGCAACCCAGACCCAAGTCAAATGGAGAAGCCTTCTAGAAATGCAGCACTGCTGATAAAGGGACTCTCTACAAAGTGCTCACTTTCCCAGAGGAGAAGGAACTTTCTGAAAGCTAGAGAGAAACACAGATGCTCTTATACCCGCTCTGAGCTCTGCTCAGAGGCTCCTAAGAGGGCTCCCTTATTAAAATAAGATAATTTCACAACAAAGTGAGTAACAGTTAAGTAATCTGCAACATAAATACACATGATTGTCAGTACCCCTGAGAAGAAAACTGAGAGGCTCATTCCAGAGCTAAACTTTCAACCGCTGACGTCTGTGACAAGGCATGGAGTATTCCTGGGATATCAAGAAGGAATATCGGTGACCCAGGACCTGAGCCCAGCTCCCAGGCCTGGGAGTTCAAGAGCCTGAACAAAGGCATGAGAGATTTGTTCGGTAGCAAGAGCCCAACATCACCCAGGGGTCTTGGGAAGCTATTCAATAAGTCATTAAAATCGCTTTCTTTGATGTGCAGCTGCTGTTTTTCCCTTGAAGAAACCAGAACATTGGGTCAGGTGTGGAGAAGGTGGAAGGGTCGTGGCAGGTACCTTGCTCAGCCTGGGGCAGTGGGCACCCCAGCCCAGGTGGCAGCTTCCCTGGGGTGTGGATGTGGAGATGGGCAAGGTTTGCAGGAATTCCTGTTGGTCAGAGACAAAAGAGGCCAGTCAGCCTCTGGAAGCCACAAAGACCAGAAGGGCCCTTTGAGAAGACTGAGAAGGTCCTGGGCGGTGGCTGTGGCCCAGCCCTGGAGGGGCTGCTGGCAGTGGAGAGGGTAAGAACCTGGGGGCGGTGGAGGTGGAGTGGAAATGCTGCCCCTGTTTGGGAAAGGGCAGGACAAGGGCAGGCACTCTGACCTGGAACGGGGTCTTCTGGGAACACAGAGACTCCAGAGACAGAGGGACGCTCCCCAGCCCCGCACACCTCAATCATCTTTGGATTGTTCCACATGGATAAAGAAGATGAGGTTTAAAGAGCTTTGAGGTGTTCAGTAAGGCAGCCAGGTTAGGCTTCAGAAAGGTGGTGTCTACAGGGGCCAAGTGTATGCGGTATGGCCAGGAAGGTTGTCCTCGAGGCCTTGTTTGCCATTTCCCTGCCTCCTTTCTGGGGTGGCCTTCACTAGTTACCCCATTGCCTCCCCCAGCTCTGTCCTGCCCAGGCCCCAGGAGGAACCCAGCTGCTTTCAGGGCACAGCAGCCAAGGGGGTCACAGTACAGTCTGACAGAGGCCGGCAGGGCAGGGACCATCACGCCTCCTGGCTCCAGGTGCACTGGGCAAGGGCCTGGGGTATAGGGGCACTTTCTGAACCAGCTTCCAGGACACAAAAAGGAGGCCAGCCGTGCCAATGTGAATATTACAACTCCCACGCTTGGTGAAGAACATCTACCACACGCATCCTCCACGAGGCAAAGAATAGGCTGGTGGACACATCTGCAGTGAAGATGCCAGATAAAGGTTGACTCAGGTGTGACCCTGCAGGTGCGCCTCACCCGAATGTGCCCAAGCCCAGAGCAGTGACCAGCAATACAACGGCAGTGATGACTGGTAAGGAGGGCAGTGGGACTTCGGGGCTGTGTGCTCACCTCAGGATCCATTGCTCTTGGATCTCACCTTTCTGCAGGGGAAGAGCAAGAACCCACGAGTGCTTGGTCTGGGGCTGAGCAGAGCTGTTCCTACTCTGAGCCCATCTGGCACCAGATACTCACAGAGGGTGTGCTCAGGTGCCACTAGATTTCGAGGATGATGTTCAAGAAGTTGTCTTTAGTCTGGATTCTACTGGCCATTGTGGGTAGGGGCTTTTGGAGGCTGGGGGGAAGGAGGATGAGGAAGAGGTGGAGGCAAAATGGTCTCCACATATCCATGCTGCTCGGAGGTACCATGGTCCTCCCTAACCTGTGTGGATCTGAAGTGGCCTGGCCCACATCCTCTGTAAAGGCCCAGCACGGGGGAGGGGGCTGCAGGAGATTCAGGGGCTGCGGGGGTTGGGGGGATGGTAGGGCATGGGGAGAAGCCCCAGATGGATTGATACTCTTTTCTGATATGGAACCTCCACGACAAACACATCAACTTATTCATCATTCTCTGTAAAGAAAAGATCAGTAAAGCTGGAAAAAATGTTTGTAAAAGGTTTCTCCTCACCTCACCAAGGAAGATAAGACAGAGTGGGCATGGCTGAGAGGCAGCCTGGCTCTGAGCTCACCTTGGCCTGTCTGCGTCACTGCCTAGCTAGCATCTGGTCCTGCCCTTCCCTGGACAGCTCTGACCTGCAGCTGCCCACCCAGGCTGGCCCTTCCGCTCTCTCCCTGGGAGGCAGACAAGACTCCGCCTGGCAACATCATCCACACAACTAACACTCCATTGAAGTCTCCCCTACTTAGGGGAGCATTTCCTGAGGGCCTGGACTGCCAGGTTCTTAGCATTTATGCCCCAACATTGTCACCCCACAGTTTGGGGGCAGCTTCTTTGAGGATGGGGAGCTCTTGGTTTTGTCTGCAATAGATATGATAAATGCAATAGGAATGCATGTTCCAAAGCTTTGTACTCCAGGTGGGTAACAAGAGAGTGACAGGCACTGAAAACCCATAACTTATTAATAACAATAGGAATGATATGGCCCCCCAGGTACCCAGATATTGGAGCCCTGGACTGAGGCCAACAGATGGAGCACCTGCAGCCCCAAACCCAGCGCTCTCTAGGGAGCACTTCTTCCATGGCATGCCTGGCTCCAGATCATCCTTTAGGTCATAGCTGTCCTTTCCTCCTGTCTTCTCTGATAGTGCAGGCTGGGTGAGGCTGCCTCATTTCTGGGCCTCCACCTTCCACAGGCATATCATTCTAAATGGGGATTCTCCATCTTTCTTCTCTATTAGACTGAGCCTGGGATGGGGGGTCTGCTCTGCACCAACTGGGCCCTAAGGAGGCCATGTCCCTGCAGCAGGGGATAGAAAGGTGAGGGTGCACAGGTGGAGGCTGTGTAGGTCTTGGGGACAGAGTGCAGAGCCAAGGTTGGGACAGGAGTCCTGGGCTCTCGGTGGCTTTTTCCTGAGCTCTCTGCTCAGGTAAGCAGGGGACATCTGATGGCACCGCTTGGCTGGCCAAGAACCCTGAGCTGCCTTCTGTGGTGACAAAACCAGGCGATGTCATCAGGGCCACCAGCGGAAGCACAAGTGAGGTCATGGGCAGACTAAATCTGACACACGTGATGCCATGGAGAGGGTGGCAGAGGAGCTTGTCACAGTGACTGAGGCGCGGGTTCTTGCCTGTGGTGGGTACCCCAGAAAATTTCACTAGGCCTGTGGGGGTGACTAATGGGAAGAAGGAGGCATGTACCTCTGGTTGGACTGGACCCTGAGGGCCAGGACTTCCAACACTGTGGCCCACTCCGTAGGGATGGGGTCAGGCCCACAGAGATCCATTAGACAGGGGTCCAGAGACCCCTCCTGAAACCTCCAGGGCTTTGGCAGACCCCGGGCGGCAGTATTGGGCTGGCTCTCCTGTCCGGGCCCTGGCACAGCCTCCCTCATACCTGCCCCAGGGGTGGGCACGTGTGCTCATTTCCCTTCTTGATAGCAATCAGCCCAGCCCGCAAAGGAGGGTTCCCCTAAGCTGGGCTGGGTTGACTCAAAGGCCTGGGATGGAATCACCATCTTACAGGGGCCAGGTCTCTCCCCAAGGGCTGGCAGGACTGTGGCCTCTGGAGGAGGGAAGTGGTGCCTATGATTTTGCATGAAGCTCCTACAGAGTCAAGGAAAACCTCGAAGGAGACCCCCAGGATGACCCAGGCTATGCCTCGGTCCACCAGGGGCTCATGGAAGCGCTGTGGTGGCCAGCTACCCAGATATCCTTGACAGCCCCTTCTGAATGAGGAACTTCAGAACATGGTTTGAACATGTTCTGAATTTAGGAACATGTCCCCCCATTCCTCTCTGCTGGTTCATCGAACAGCAGCAGGTGTTGGGCTGCAGTCACCGGGGGGCACACCCTCCTGCCTCCTTTGCTTTGCCTGGCTGGCCTCCCTGCCCATCCCAGCCTCCTCCCATGACCCCACACCCTGCTTCTGGGGCCTTCCATTCCATATTCTTGCCTACCAGGGCCTGGGTCCTCCCAACCTCTTCACCCTCTCACCCCAGGGTGCCAGCCCCTCAAGGTCACCTCCAGGTAGTCACAGCTCAAGCCACCAAACCTCACCACTCTCATTGCCTCTAGCCCCACCTCAGGGGCTGACTTTACCTCTATTTCACAGAGAACACATAAGCCATTGTCCCCTCCCACCACAAACCTGTGGACCAACCTGACCCACCCCACTGCACCTTCCCCACCAGATAGGCTGGGCCCCCCAGGCAGCCTTTCCCCGAGCTCTCTGCGAGGAGCCCGGGGCAGCTGATGGTGGGGCACTGCCTGTGCTGGCTGGCCAGCCATCTCGCCCACTCCTGGCTCACCTCCATCAGAGAGGAAGGAGCTCAAACTTTCATGTGGAAGGTGCACTCTGACCCTGTGACTCCTCTGGCTGCCCCATCCCCCTCTTTCCTTCAGAATAAAACTTCAAAGAGTCTTCTAACCCTCCGTCTCACCGTCACTCGCTCCTCAGCCCACTGCCAGCGGCTTTGCCCCACCACACACTGAAACCACTCCGCCAGAGGTCTCAGGGATCTCCCCGTCAGGAGTGGTTACACCTCATCCTCACCCTGCCGTCCCCTCCTGCCAGGCGGCATCACCCCTGAAGGCCGTCGTGGTCCGACGCTGCCCAGGGGGTGCTCAGCCTCTGGGTTGGGACTGTTCTGCTTACCTCAGTCCCAGTGATGTCACTTCCTAGCTGCATCAGCTCAGCTTCTCTGAGACTCAGTTTCCTCTTCTAGAAAATGGGGCTAATAACAGTACCTGCCTCACAGTTCATCATGAGAAGTAAACGAGTTCAGCCACGAAAAGAACTTAGTTTCCCACGCTTCACAAGTGCCACTCAGTAGAAGTCAGCTGTGAGAGCGCTTCCTTTCACCCAATCCCTCCACCCTGTCAGGACCTACCTAGTCCAGCTTCCTACCACCTCTCTTCCAGAGGACTCCGGTATCCCCTCACTGGCCACCCTGCTGCCTTGAACCTTCTCATCCATGCCCCCACAGCAGGTGCACCTGAGCTTCACCACGCCTCCCCTGGTGGAAAACCCCACAAGTCCTCCAATGCTCCTAGCAGGAAGCCTCAACCTCTTTTGCCTTTAATAAACTGTGTGTGTGTGTATAAAATTATATATTAAAATA